>NC_057803.1:644193156-644196027 GCF_018294505.1 Triticum aestivum | reverse complement strand
GAGGGTTACGGCAAAAACTGGATACACTTCGTGTACAAACGAACAATCTCTTTCGAAGTATCTGGATTTCATACGGAAACTCGTCTGTTACAAAGGGATTTCAATTTTTTTGGACTTATTTGAACTCCATTTGTTTTTCTGTGTTCAAAATGCACCATTCAAAGCCACATCATCAATTTACAACCCTTTCTAACTTCATTTGTTATTTTTCATGCATTTACTGATTATTTTGAGCTATAAGACCATGAAATTGAAAAGCATTTGAAATGAACTCTGAAAAGGTTCCAAGTTGGCATGGTATCATCATTTCACCCACATAGCATGTGCAAGAAAGTAGAAAGTAGAGAGGGTTATGGCAAAAACTGGATACACTTCGTGTACAAAACGGACAACTTTTTCAAAGTATCAGGGTTTCATACGTAAACTCGTATGTTACAAAGGGATTTCAATTTTTTGAACTTATTTGAACTCTATTGTTTTTTGGTGTTCAAAATTCACCATTCAAACCCACATGATCAACTTACAACCCTTTCTGACTTCATTTGTTATGTTTCATGCATCTACTGATTATTTTGAGCTATAAGACCATGAAATTGAAAAGCATTTGAAATGAACTCTGAAAAGGTTCCAAGTTGGCATGGTATCATCATTTCACCCACATAGCATGTGTGAGAAAGTAGAGAGGGTTACGGCAAAAACTGGATACACTTCGTGTACAAAACGAACAATCTCTTTCGAAGTATCTGGATTTCATACGGAAACTCGTCTGTTACAAAGGGATTTCAATTTTTTTGAACTTATTTGAACTCCATTTGTTTTTCTGTGTTCAAAATGCACCATTCAAAGCCACATCGTCAATTTACAACCCTTTCTGACTTCATTTGTTATTTTTCATGCATTTACTGATTATTTTGAGCTATAAGACCTTGAAATTGAAAAGCATTCGAAATGAACGCCGAAAAGGTTCCAAGTTGGCATGGCATCATCATTTCACCCACATAGCATGTGCAAGAAAGTAGAGAGGTTACGACAAAAACTGGATACACTTCGTGTACAAAACGGACAATCTCTTTCGAAGTATCAGGGTTTCATACGGAAACTCGTTTGTTACAAAGGGATTTCAATTTTTTTGAACTTATATGAACTCCATTGTTTTTCTGTGTTCAAAATGCACCATTCAAAGCCACATCATCAATTTACAACCCTTTCTGACTTCATTTGTTATTTTTCATGCATTTACTGATTATTTTGAGCTATAAGACCATGAAATTGAAAAGCATTTGAAATGAACTCTGAAAAGGTTCCAAGTTGGCATGGTATCATCATTTCACCCACATAGCATGTGCGAGAAAGTAGAAAGTAGAGAGGGTTATGGCAAAAACTGGATACACTTCGTGTACAAAACGGACAACTCTTTCAAAGTATCAGGGTTTCATACGTAAACTCGTTTGTTACAAAGGGATTTCAATTTTTTGAACTTATTTGAACTCTATTGTTTTTTGGTGTTCAAAATGCACCATTCAAACCCACATGATCAATTTACAACCCTTTCTGACTTCATTTGTTATGTTTCATGCATCTACTGATTATTTTGAGCTATAAGACCATTAAATTGAAAAGCATTTGAAATGAACTCTGAAAAGGTTCCAAGTTGGCATGGTATCATCATTTCACCCACATAGCATGTGTGAGAAAGTAGAGAGGGTTACGGCAAAAACTGGATACACTTCGTGTACAAACGAACAATCTCTTTCGAAGTATCTGGATTTCATACGGAAACTCGTCTGTTACAAAGGGATTTCAATTTTTTTGGACTTATTTGAACTCCATTTGTTTTTCTGTGTTCAAAATGCACCATTCAAAGCCACATCATCAATTTACAACCCTTTCTAACTTCATTTGTTATTTTTCATGCATTTACTGATTATTTTGAGCTATAAGACCATGAAATTGAAAAGCATTTGAAATGAACTCTGAAAAGGTTCCAAGTTGGCATGGTATCATCATTTCACCCACATAGCATGTGCAAGAAAGTAGAAAGTAGAGAGGGTTATGGCAAAAACTGGATACACTTCGTGTACAAAACGGACAACTTTTTCAAAGTATCAGGGTTTCATACGTAAACTCGTATGTTACAAAGGGATTTCAATTTTTTGAACTTATTTGAACTCTATTGTTTTTTGGTGTTCAAAATTCACCATTCAAACCCACATGATCAACTTACAACCCTTTCTGACTTCATTTGTTATGTTTCATGCATCTACTGATTATTTTGAGCTATAAGACCATGAAATTGAAAAGCATTTGAAATGAACTCTGAAAAGGTTCCAAGTTGGCATGGTATCATCATTTCACCCACATAGCATGTGTGAGAAAGTAGAGAGGGTTACGGCAAAAACTGGATACACTTCGTGTACAAAACGAACAATCTCTTTCGAAGTATCTGGATTTCATACGGAAACTCGTCTGTTACAAAGGGATTTCAATTTTTTTGAACTTATTTGAACTCCATTTGTTTTTCTGTGTTCAAAATGCACCATTCAAAGCCACATCGTCAATTTACAACCCTTTCTGACTTCATTTGTTATTTTTCATGCATTTACTGATTATTTTGAGCTATAAGACCTTGAAATTGAAAAGCATTCGAAATGAACGCCGAAAAGGTTCCAAGTTGGCATGGCATCATCATTTCACCCACATAGCATGTGCAAGAAAGTAGAGAGGTTACGACAAAAACTGGATACACTTCGTGTACAAAACGGACAATCTCTTTCGAAGTATCAGGGTTTCATACGGAAACTCGTTTGTTACAAAGGGATTTCAATTTTTTTGAACTTATATGAACTCCATTGTTTTTCTGTGTTCAAAATG
>NC_057803.1:644191964-644193146 GCF_018294505.1 Triticum aestivum | reverse complement strand
GAGGGTTACGGCAAAAACTGGATACACTTCGTGTACAAACGAACAATCTCTTTCGAAGTATCTGGATTTCATACGGAAACTCGTCTGTTACAAAGGGATTTCAATTTTTTTGGACTTATTTGAACTCCATTTGTTTTTCTGTGTTCAAAATGCACCATTCAAAGCCACATCATCAATTTACAACCCTTTCTGACTTCATTTGTTATTTTTCATGCATTTACTGATTATTTTGAGCTTTAAGACCATGAAATTGAAAAGCATTTGAAATAAACTCTGAAAAGGTTCCAAGTTGGCATGGTATCATCATTTCACCCACATAGCATGTGTGAGAAAGTATAGAGGCTTACGGCAAAAACTGGATATACTTCGTGTACAAAACGGACAATCTCTTTCGAAGTATCAGGGTTTCATACGGAAGTTCATCTATTACAAAGGGATTTCATTTTTTTAACTTATTTTAACCCCCTTGATTTTCTATGTTCAAAATGCACCATTCAGAGCCACATCATAAATTTACAACCCTTTCTGACTTCATTTGTTATTTTTCATGCGTTTACTGATTATTTTGAGCTATAAGACCATGAAATTAAAAATCATTTGAATTGAACTCTAAAAAGGCTCCAAGTTGGCATGGTATCATCATTTCACCCACATAGCATGTGCGAGAATGTAGAGAGGGTCACGGCAAAAACTAGATACACTTCCTGTACAAAACGGACAAACTTTTTCGAAGAATCAGGGTTTCATACGTAAACTCGTTTGTTACAAAGGGATTTCAATTTTTTGAACTTATTTGAACTCTATTGTTTTTTGGTGTTCAAAATGCACCATTCAAACCCACATGATCAATTTACAACCCTTTCTGACTTCATTTGTTATGTTTCATGCATTTACTGATTATTTTGAGCTATAAGACCATGAAATTGAAAAGCATTTGAAATGAATTCTGAAAAGGTTCCAAGTTGGCATGGTATCATCATTTCACCCACATAGAATGTGTGAGAAAGTAGAGAGGGTTACGGAAAAACTGGATACACTTCGTGTACAAAACGGACAATCTCTTTCGAAGTATCTGGATTTCATACGAAAACTCGTCTGTTACAAAGGGATTTCAATTTTTTTGAACTTATATGAACTCCATTGTTTTTCTGTGTTTAAAATGCACCATTCAAAGCCACATCA
>NC_057803.1:644189934-644191954 GCF_018294505.1 Triticum aestivum | reverse complement strand
ACTTATTTGAACTCCATTTGTTTTTCTGTGTTCAAAATGCACCATTCAAAGCCACATCATCAATTTACAACCCTTTCTGACTTCATTTGTTATTTTTCATGCATTTACTGATTATTTTGAGCTTTAAGACCATGAAATTGAAAAGCATTTGAAATAAACTCTGAAAAGGTTCCAAGTTGGCATGGTATCATCATTTCACCCACATAGCATGTGTGAGAAAGTATAGAGGCTTACGGCAAAAACTGGATATACTTCGTGTACAAAACGGACAATCTCTTTCGAAGTATCAGGGTTTCATACGGAAGTTCATCTGTTACAAAGGGATTTCATTTTTTTTAACTTATTTGAACCCCCTTGTTTTTCTATGTTCAAAATGCACCATTCAGAGCCACATCATCAATTTACAACCCTTTCTGACTTAATTTGTTATTTTTCATGCGTTTACTGATTATTTTGAGCTATAAGACCATGAAATTAAAAATCATTTGAATTGAACTCTGAAAAGGCTTTAAGTTGGCATGGTATCATCATTTCACCCACATAGCATGTGCGAGAATGTAGAGAGGGTCACGGCAAAAACTAGATACACTTCCTGTACAAAACGGACAAACTTTTTCGAAGAATCAAGGTTTCATACGTAAACTCGTTTGTTACAAAGGGATTTCAATTTTTTGAACTTATTTGAACTCTATTTTTTTTTGGTGTTCAAAATGCACCATTCAGACCCACATGATCAATTTACAACCCTTTCTGACTTCATTTGTTATGTTTCATGCATTTACTGATTATTTTGAGCTATAAGACCATGAAATTGAAAAGCATTTGAAATGAATTCTGAAAAGGTTCCAAGTTGGCATGGTATCATCATTTCACCCACATAACATGTGTGAGAAAGTAGAGAGGGTTACGGAAAAACTGGATACACTTCGTGTACAAAACAGACAATCTCTTTCGAAGTATCTGGATTTCATACGGAAACTCGTCTGTTACAAAGGGATTTCAATTTTTTTGAACTTATTAGAAGTCCATTGTTTTTTTGTGTTCAAAATGCACCATTCAAAGCCACATCATCAATTTACAACCCTTCTGACTTCATTTGTTATTTTTCATGCATTTACTGATTATTTTAAGCTTTAAGACCATGAAATTGGAAAGCATTTGAATAAAACTCTGAAAAGGTTCCAAGTTAGCATGGTATCATCATTTCACCCACATAGCATGTGTGAGAAAGTATAGAGGCTTACGGCAAAAACTGGATATACTTCGTGTACAAAACGGACAATCTCTTCCGAAGTATCAGGGTTTCATACGGAAGTTCATCTGTTACAAAGGGATTTCATTTTTTTTAACTTATTTGAACCCCCTTGTTTTTCTATGTTCAAAATGCACCATTCAGAGCCACATCATCAATTTACAACCCTTTCTGACTTCAGTTGTTATTTTTAATGCGTTTACTGATTATTTTGAGCTATAAGACCATGAAATTAAAAATCATTTGAATTGAACTCTGAAAAGGCTCCAAGTTGGCATGGTATCATCATTTCACCCACATAGCATGTGCGAGAATGTAGAGAGGGTCACGGCAAAAACTAGATACACTTCCTGTACAAAACGGACAAACTTTTTCGAAGAATCAGGGTTTCATACGTAAACTCGTTTGTTACAAAGGGATTTCAATTTTTTGAACTTATTTGAACTCTATTGTTTTTTGGTGTTCAAAATGCACTATTCAAACCCACATGATCAATTTACAACCCTTTCTGACTTCATTTGTTATGTTTCATGCATTTACTGATTATTTTGAGCTATAAGACCATGAAATTGAAAAGCATTTGAAATGAATTCTGAAAAGGTTCCAAGTTGGCATGGTATCATCATTTCACCCACATAGCATGTGTGAGAAAGTAGAGAGGGTTACGGAGAAACTGGATACACTTCGTGTACAAAACGGACAATCTCTTTCGAAGTATCTGGATTTCATACGGAAACTCGTCTGTTACAAAGGGATTTCAATTTTTTT
>NC_057803.1:644185583-644188347 GCF_018294505.1 Triticum aestivum | reverse complement strand
GAAAGTAGAGAGGGTTACGGAAAAACTGGATACACTTCATGCACAAAACGGACAATCTCTTTCGAAGTATCTGGATTTCATACGGAAACTCGTCTGTTACAAAGGGATTTCAATTTTTTTGAACTTATATGAACTCCATTGTTTTTCTGTGTTCAAAATGCACCATTCAAAGCCACATCATCAATTTACAACCCTTTCTGACTTCATTTGTTATTTTTCATGCATTTACTGATTATTTTGAGCTATAAGACCATGAAATTGAAAAGCATTTGAAATGAACTCTGAAAAGGTTCCAAGTTGGCATGGTATCATCATTTCACCCACATAGCATGTGCGAGAAAGTAGACAGGGTTACGGCGAAAACTGGATACACTTCGTGTACAAAATGGACAATCTCTTTCGAAGTATCTGGATTTCATACGGGAACTCGTCTGTTACAAAGGGATTTCAATTTTTTTGAACTTATTTGAACTCCATTTATTTTTCTGTGTTCAAAATGCACCATTCAAAGCCACATCATCAATTTACAACCCTTTCTGACTTCATTTGTTATTTTTCATGCATTTACTGATTATGTTGAGCTATAAGACCATGAAATTGAAAAGCATTTGAAATGAACTCTGAAAAGGTTCCCAGTTGGCATGGTATCATCATTTCACCCACATAGCATGTGCAACAAAGTAGAAAGTAGAGAGGGTTACGGCAAAAACTGGATACACTTCGTGTACAAAACGGACAACTCTTTCGAAGTATCAGGATTTCATTCGTAAACTCGTTTGTTACAAAGGGATTTCAATTTTTTGAACTTATTTGAACTCTATTGTTTTTCGGTGTTCAAAATGCACCATTCAAACCCACATGATCAATTTACAACCATTTCTGACTTCATTTGTTATGTTTCATGCATTTACTGATTATTTTGAGCTATAAGACCATGAAATTGATAAGCATTTGAAATGAACTCTGAAAAGGTTCCAAGTTGGCATGGTATCATCATTTCACCCACATAGCATGTGCGAGAAAGTAGAGAGGATTACGGCAAAAACTGGATAAACTTCATGTACAAAACGGACAATCTCTTTCGAAGTATCAGGGTTTCATACAGAAACTCGTCTGTTACAAAGGGATTTCAATTTTTTTGAACTTATTTGAAATCCATTGTTTTTCTGTGTTCCAAATGCACCATTTGAAGCCACATCATCAA
This sequence comes from Triticum aestivum, assembly GCF_018294505.1. NCBI lineage: Eukaryota > Viridiplantae > Streptophyta > Magnoliopsida > Poales > Poaceae > Triticum > Triticum aestivum. Next base: position 644,187,143 of record NC_057803.1, on the reverse strand, counting down.
TTTACAACCCTTTCTGACTTCATTTGTTATTTTTCATGCATGTACTGATTATTTTGAGCTATAAGACCATGAAATTGAAAACCATTTGAATGAACTCTGAAAAGGTTCCAAGTTGGCATGGTATCATCATTTCACCCACATAGCATGTTCGAGAATGTAGAGAGGGTTACGGCAAAAACTAGATACACTTCGTGTACAAAACGGACAATCTTTTTCGATGTATCAGGGTTTCATATGGAAAGTCGCCTGTTACAAAGGGATTTGATTTTTGTTTGAACTTCTTTGAACTCCATTGTTTTTTTGTGTTCAAAATGCACCATTCAAAGCCACATCATCAATTTACAACCCTTTCTGACTTCATTTGTTATTTTTCATGCATTTACTGATTATTTTAAGCTATAAGACCATGAAATTGAAAAACCTTTGAAATGAACTCTGAAAAGGTTCCAAGTTGGCATGGTATCATCATTTCACCCACATAGCATGTGCGAGAAAGTAGAAAGTAGAGAGGGTTATGGCAAAAACTGGAAACACTTCGTGTACAAAACGGACAACTCTTTCAAAGTATCAACGTTTCATACGTAAACTCGTTTGTTACAAAGGGATTTCAATTTTTTGAACTTATTTGAACTCTATTGTTTTTTGGTGTTCAAAATGCACCATTCAAACCCACATGATCAATTTACAACCCTTTCTGACTTCATTTGTTATGTTTCATGCATTTACTGATTATTTTGAGCTATAAGACCATGAAATTGAAAAGCATTTGAAATGAACTCTGAAAAGGTTCCAAGTTGGCATGGTATCATCATTTCACCCACATAGCATGTGTGAGAAAGTAGAGAGGGTTACGGCAAAAACTGGATACACTTCGTGTACAAAACGGATAATCTCTTTCGAAGTATCTGGATTTCATACGGAAACTCGTCTGTTACAAAGGGATTTCAATTTTTTTGAACTTATTTGGACTCCATTTGTTTTTCTGTGTTCAAAATGCGCCATTTAAAGCCACATCATCAATTTACAACCCTTTCTGACTTCATTTGTTATTTTTCATGCATTTACTGATTATTTTGAGCTTTAGGACCATGAAATTGAAAAGCATTTGAAATAAACTCTGAAAAGGTTCGAAGTTGGCATGGTATCATCATTTCACCCACATAGCATGTGTGAGAAAGTATAGAGGGTTACGGCAAAAACTGGATATACTTCATGTACAAAACGGACAATCTCTTTCGAAGTATCAGGGTTTCATACGGAAGTTCGTCTGTTACAAAGGGATTTCAATTTTTTTGAACTTATATGAACTCCATTGTTTTTGTATGTTCAAAATGCACCATTCAAATCCACATCATCAATTTACAACCCTTTCTGACTTCATTTGTTATTTTTCATGCATTTACTGATTATTTTGAGCTATAAGACCATGAAATTGAAAAGCATTTGAAATGAACTCTGAAAAGGTTCCAAGTTGGCATGGTATCATCATTTCACCCACATAGCATGTGCGAGAAAGTAGAGAGGGTTACGGCAAAAACTGGATACACTTCGTGTACAAAA
>NC_057803.1:644182252-644185573 GCF_018294505.1 Triticum aestivum | reverse complement strand
TGAAAAGCATTTGAAATAAACTCTGAAAAGGTTCCAAGTTGGCATGGTATCATCATTTCACCCACATAGCATGTGTGAGAAAGTATAGAGGGTTACGGCAAAAACTGGATATACTTCGTGTACAAAACGGACAATCTCTTTCGAAGTATCAGGGTTTCATACGGAAGTTCGTCTGTTACAAAGGGATTTCAATTTTTTTGAACTTATATGAACTCCATTGTTTTTCTATGTTCAAAATGCACCATTCAAATCCACATCATCAATTTACAACCCTTTCTGACTTCATTTGTTATTTTTCATGCATTTACTGATTATTTTGAGCTATAAGACCATGAAATTGAAAAGCATTTGAAATGAACTCTGAAAAGGTTCCAAGTTGGCATGGTATCATCATTTCACCCACATAGCATGTGCGAGAAAGTAGAGAGGGTTACGGCAAAAACTGGATACACTTCATGTACAAAATGGACAATCTCTTTCGAAGTATCTGGATTTCATACGGGAACTCGTTTGTTACAAAGGGATTTCAATTTTTTGAACTTATTTGAACTCTATTGTTTTTTGGTGTTCAAAATGCACCATTCAAAATCACATGATCAATTTACAACCCTTTCTGACTTCATTTGTTATGTTTCATGCATTTACTGATTATTTTGAGCTATAAGACCATGAAATTGAAAAGCATTTGAAATGAACTCTGAAAAGGTTCCAAGTTGGCATGGTATCATCATTTCACCCACATAGCATGTGTGAGAAAGTAGAGAGGGTTACGGCAAAAACTGGATACACTTCGTGTACAAAATGGATAATCTCTTTCGAAGTATCTGGATTTCATACGGAAACTCGTCTGTTACAAAGGGATTTCAATTTTTTTGAACTTATTTGGACTCCATTTGTTTTTCTGTGTTCAAAATGCGCCATTTAAAGCCACATCATCAATTTACAACCCTTTCTGACTTCATTTGTTATTTTTCATGCATTTACTGATTATGTTGAGCTATAAGACCATGAAATTGAAAAGCATTTGAAATGAACTCTGAAAAGGTTCCCAGTTGGCATGGTATCATCATTTCACCCACATAGCATGTGCAACAAAGTAGAAAGTAGAGAGGGTTATGGCAAAAACTGGATACACTTCGTGTACAAAACGGACAACTCTTTCGAAGTATCAAGATTTCATTCGTAAACTCGTTTGTTACAAAGGGATTTCAATTTTTTGAACTTATTTGAACTCTATTGTTTTTCGGTGTTCAAAATGCACCATTCAAACCCACATGATCAATTTACAACCCTTTCTGACTTCATTTGTTATGTTTCATGCATTTACTGATTATTTTGAGCTATAAGACCATGAAATTGAAAAGCATTTGAAATGAACTCTAAAAAGGTTCCAAGTTGGCATGGTATCATCATTTCACCCACATAGCATGTGCGAGAAAGTAGAGAGGATTACGGCAAAAACTGGATAAACTTCGTGTACAAAACGGAAAATCTCTTTCGAAGTATCAGGGTTTCATACGGAAACTCGTCTGTTACAAAGGGATTTCAATTCTTTTGAACTTATTTGAAATCCATTGTTTTTCTGTGTTCCAAATGCACCATTTGAAGCCACATCATCAATTTACAACCCTTTCTGACTTCATTTGTTATTTTTCATGCATTTACTGATTATTTTGAGCTATAAGACCATGAAATTGAAAACCATTTGAATGAACTCTGAAAAGGTTCCAAGTTGGCATGGTATCATCATTTCACCCACATAGCATGTTCGAGAATGTAGAGAGGGTTACGGCAAAAACTAGATACACTTCGTGTACAAAACGGACAATCTTTTTCGATGTATTAGGGTTTCATATGGAAACTCGCTTGTTACAAAGGGATTTGATTTTTGTTTGAACTTCTTTGAACTCCATTGTTTTTCTGTGTTCAAAATGCACCATTCAAAGCCACATCATCAATTTACAACCCTTTCTGACTTCATTTGTTATTTTTCATGCATTTACTGATTATTTTAAGCTATAAGACCATGAAATTGAAAAGCCTTTGAAATGAACTCTGAAAAGGTTCCAAGTTGGCATGTTATCATCATTTCACCCACATAGCATGTGCGAGAAAGTAGAAAGTAGAGAGGGTTATGGCAAAAACTGGAAACACTTCGTGTACAAAACGGACAACTCTTTCAAAGTATCAACGTTTCATACGTAAACTCGTTTGTTACAAAGGGATTTCAATTTTTTGAACTTATTTGAACTCTATTGTTTTTTGGTGTTCAAAATGCACCATTCAAACCCACATGATCAATTTACAACCCTTTCTGACTTCATTTGTTATGTTTCATGCATTTACTGATTATTTTGAGCTATAAGACCATGAAATTGAAAAGCATTTGAAATGAACTCTGAAAAGGTTCCAAGTTGGCATGGTATCATCATTTCACCCACATAGCATGTGTGAGAAAGTAGAGAGGGTTACGGCAAAAACTGGATACACTTCGTGTACAAAACGGATAATCTCTTTCGAAGTATCTGGATTTCATACGGAAACTCGTCTGTTACAAAGGGATTTCAATTTTTTTGAACTTATTTGGACTCCATTTGTTTTTCTGTGTTCAAAATGCGCCATTTAAAGCCACATCATCAATTTACAACCCTTTCTGACTTCATTTGTTATTTTTCATGCATTTACTGATTATTTTGAGCTTTAGGACCATGAAATTGAAAAGCATTTGAAATAAACTCTGAAAAGGTTCGAAGTTGGCATGGTATCATCATTTCACCCACATAGCATGTGTGAGAAAGTATAGAGGGTTACGGCAAAAACTGGATATACTTCATGTACAAAACGGACAATCTCTTTCGAAGTATCAGGGTTTCATACGGAAGTTCGTCTGTTACAAAGGGATTTCAATTTTTTTGAACTTATATGAACTCCATTGTTTTTGTATGTTCAAAATGCACCATTCAAATCCACATCATCAATTTACAACCCTTTCTGACTTCATTTGTTATTTTTCATGCATTTACTGATTATTTTGAGCTATAAGACCATGAAATTGAAAAGCATTTGAAATGAACTCTGAAAAGGTTCCAAGTTGGCATGGTATCATCATTTCACCCACATAGCATGTGCGAGAAAGTAGAGAGGGTTACGGCAAAAACTGGATACACTTCGTGTACAAAATGGACAATCTCTTTCGAAGTATCTGGATTTCATACGGGAACTCGTTTGTTACAAAGGGATTTCAAATTTTTGAACTTATTTGAACTCTATTGTTTTTTGGTGTTCAAAATGCACCATTCAAACCCACATGATCAATTTACA
>NC_057803.1:644176053-644182242 GCF_018294505.1 Triticum aestivum | reverse complement strand
TATCATCATTTCACCCACATAGCATGTGCGAGAAAGTAGAAAGTAGAGAGGGTTATGGCAAAAACTGGAAACACTTCGTGTACAAAACGGACAACTCTTTCAAAGTATCAACGTTTCATACGTAAACTCGTTTGTTACAAAGGGATTTCAATTTTTTGAACTTATTTGAACTCTATTGTTTTTTGGTGTTCAAAATGCACCATTCAAACCCACATGATCAATTTACAACCCTTTCTGACTTCATTTGTTATGTTTCATGCATTTACTGATTATTTTGAGCTATAAGACCATGAAATTGAAAAGCATTTGAAATGAACTCTGAAAAGGTTCCAAGTTGGCATGGTATCATCATTTCACCCACATAGCATGTGTGAGAAAGTAGAGAGGGTTACGGCAATAACTGGATACACTTCGTGTACAAAACGGATAATCTCTTTCGAAGTATCTGGATTTCATACGGAAACTCGTCTGTTACAAAGGGATTTCAATTTTTTTGAACTTATTTGGACCACATTTGTTTTTCTGTGTTCAAAATGCGCCATTTAAAGCCACATCATCAATTTACAACCCTTTCTGACTTCATTTGTTATTTTTCATGCATTTACTGATTATTTTGAGCATTAGGACCATGAAATTGAAAAGCATTTGAAATAAACTCTGAAAAGGTTCCAAGTTGGCATGGTATCATCATTTCACCCACATAGCATGTGTGAGAAAGTATAGAGGGTTACGGCAAAAACTGGATATACTTCGTGTACAAAACGGACAATCTCTTTCGAAGTATCAGGGTTTCATACGGAAGTTCGTCTGTTACAAAGGGATTTCAATTTTTTTGAACTTATATGAACTCCATTGTTTTTCTATGTTCAAAATGCACCATTCAAATCCACATCATCAATTTACAACCCTTTCTGACTTCATTTGTTATTTTTCATGCATTTACTGATTATTTTGAGCTATAAGACCATGAAATCGTAAAGCATTTGAAATGAACTCTGAAAAGGTTCCAAGTTGGCATCGTATCATCATTTCACCCACATAGCATGTGCGAGAAAGTATAGAGGGTTACGGCAAAAACTGGATACACTTCGTGTACAAAATGGACAATCTCTTTCGAAGTATCTGGATTTCATACGGGAACTCGTCTGTTACAAAGGGATTTCAATTTTTTGAACTTATTTGAACTCCATTTGTTTTTCTGTGTTCAAAATGCACCATTCAAAGCCACATCATCAATTTACAACCCTTTCTGACTTCATTTGTTATTTTTCATGCATTTACTGATTATGTTGAGCTATAAGACCATGAAATTGAAAAGCATTTGAAATGAACTCTGAAAAGGTTCCCAGTTGGTATGGTATCATCATTTCACCCACATAGCATGTGCGACAAAGTAGAAAGTAGAGAGGGTTACGGCAAAAACTGGATACACTTCGTGTACAAAACGGACAACTCTTTCGAAGTATCAGGATTTCATTCGTAAACTCGTTTGTTACAAAGGGATTTCAATTTTTTGAACTTATTTGAATTCTATTGTTTTTCGGTGTTCAAAATGCACCATTCAAACCCACATGATCAATTTACAACCCTTTCTTACTTCATTTGTTATGTTTCATGCATTTACTGATTATTTTGAGCTATAAGACCATGAAATTGAAAAGCATTTGAAATGAACTCTGAAAAGGTTCCAAGTTGGCATGGTATCATCATTTCACCCACATAGCATGTGCGAGAAAGTAGAGAGGATTACGGCAAAAACTGGATACACTTCGTGTACAAAACGGACAATCTCTTTCGAAGTATCAGGGTTTCATACGGAAACTCGTCTGTTACAAAGGGATTTCAATTTTTTTGAACTTATTTGAAATCCATTGTTTTTCTGTGTTCCAAATGCACCATTTGAAGCCACATCATCAATTTACAACCCTTTCTGACTTCATTTGTTATTTTTCATGCATTTACTGATGATTTTGAGCTATAAGACCATGAAATTGAAAACCATTTGAATGAACTCTGAAAAGGTTCCAAGTTGGCATGGTATCATCATTTCACCCACATAGCATGTTCGAGAATGTAGAGAGGGTTACGACACAAACTAGATACACTTCGTGTACAAAATGGACAATCTTTTTCGATGTATCAGGGTTTCATATGGAAACTCGCCTGTTACAAAGGGATTTGATTTTTTTGAACTTATTTGAACTCCATTGTTTTTCTGTGTTCAAAATGCACCTTTCAAAGCCACATCATCAATTTACAACCCTTTCTGACTTCATTTGTTATTTTTCATGCATTTACTGATTATTTTAAGCTATAAGACCATGAAATAGAAAAGCATTTGAAATGAACTCTGAAAAGGTTCCAAGTTGGCATGGTATCATCATTTCACCCACATAGCATGTGCGAGAAAGTAGAAAGTAGAGAGGGTTATGGCAAAAACTGGATACACTTCGTGTACAAAACGGACAACTCTTTCAAAGTATCAAGGTTTCATACGTAAACTCGTTTGTTACAAAGGGATTTCAATTTTTTGAACTTATTTGAACTCTATTGTTTTTCGGTGTTCAAAATGCACCATTCAAACCCACATGATCAATTTACAACCCTTTCTGAAATTGAAAAGCATTTTAAATGAACTCTGAAAAGGTTCCAAGTTGGCATGGTATCATCATTTCACCCACATAGCATGTGTGAGAAAGTAGAGAGGGTTACGGCCAAAACTGGATACACTTCGTGTACAAAACGGACAATCTCTTTCGAAGTATCTGGATTTCATACGGAAACTCGTCTGTTACAAAGGGATTTCAATTTTTTTGAACTTATTTGAACTCCATTTGTTTTTCTGTGTTCAAAATGCACCATTCAAAGCCACATCATCTATTTACAACCCTTTCTGACTTCATTTGTTATTTTTCATGCATTTACTGATTATTTTGAGCTTTAGGACCATGAAATTGAAAAGCATTTGAAATAAACTCTGAAAAGGTTCCAAGTTGGCATGGTATCATCATTTCACCCACATAGCATGTGTGAGAAAGTATAGAGGGTTACGGCAAAAACTGGATATACTTCGTGTACAAAACGGACAATCTCTTTCGAAGTATCAGGGTTTCATACGGAAGTTCGTCTGTTACAAAGGGATTTCATTTTTTTAACTTATTCGAACCCCCTTGTTTTTCTATGTTTAAAATGCACCATTCAAAGCCACATCATCAATTTACAACCCTTTCTCACTTCATTTGTTATTTTTCATGCGTTTACTGATTATTTTGAGCTATAAGACCATGAAATTAAAAATCAGTTGAAATGAACTCTGAAAAGGCTCCAAGTTGGCATGGTATCATCATTTCACCCACATAGCATGTGCGAGAATGTAGAGAGGGTCACGGCAAAAACTAGATACACTTCCTGTACAAAACGGACAAACTTTTTCGAAGAATCAGGGTTTCATACGTAAACTCGTTTGTTACAAAGGGATTTCAATTTTTTGAACTGATTTGAACTCTATTGTTTTTTGGTGTTCAAAATGCACCATTCAAACCCACATGATCAATTTACAACCCTTTCTGACTTCTTTTGTTATGTTTCATGCATTTACTGATTATTTTGAGCAATAAGACCATGAAATTGAAAAGCATTTGAAATGAATTCTGAAAAGGTTCCAAGTTGGCATGGTATCATCATTTCACCCACATAGCATGTGTGAGAAAGTAGAGAGGGTTATGGAAAAACTGGATACACTTCGTGTACAAAACGGACAATCTCTTTCGAAGTATGTGGATTTCATACGGAAACTCGTCTGTTACAAAGGGATTTCAATTTTTTTGAACTTATGTGAACTCCATTGTTTATCTGTGTTCAAAATGCACCATTCAAAGCCACATCATCAATTTACAACCCTTTCTGACTTCATTTGTTATTTTTCATGCATTTACTAATTATTTTGAGGTATAAGACAATGAAATTGAAAAGCATTTGAAATGAACTCTGAAAAGGTTCCAAGTTGGCATGGTATCATCATTTCACCCACATAGCATGTGCGAGAAAGTAGAGAGGGTTACGGCAAAAACTGGATACACTTCATGTACAAAATGGACAATCTCTTTCGAAGTATCTGGATATCATACGGGAACTCGTCGGTTACAAAGGGATTTCAATTTTTTTGAACTTATTTGAACTCCATTTGTTTTTCTGTGTTCAAAATGCACCATTCAAAGCCACATCATCAATTTACAACCCTTTCTGACTTCATTTGTTATTTTTCATGCATTTACTGATTATGTTGAGCTATAAGACCATGAAATTGAATAGCATTTGAAATGAACTCTGAAAAGGTTCCCAGTTGGTATGGTATCATCATTTCACCCACATAGCATGTGCGACAAAGTAGAAAGTAGAGAGGGTTACGGCAAAAACTGGATACACTTCGTGTACAAAACGGACAACTCTTTCGAAGTATCAGGATTTCATTCGTAAACTCGTTTGTTACAAAGGGATTTCAATTTTTTGAACTTATTTGAACTCTATTGTTTTTCGGTGTTCAAAATGCACCATTCAAACCCACATGGTCAATTTACAACCCTTTCTGACTTCATTTGTTATGTTTCATGCATTTACTGATTATTTTGAGCTATAAGACCATGAAATTGAAAAGCATTTGAAATGAACTCTGAAAAGGTTGCAAGTTGGCATGGTATCATCATTTCACCCACATAGCATGTGCGAGAAAGTAGAGAGGATTACAGCAAAAACTGGATACACTTCGTGTACAAAACGGACAATCTCTTTCGAAGTATCAGGGTTTCATACGGAAACTCGTCTGTTACAAAGGTATTTCAATTTTTTTGAACTTATTTGAAATCCATTGTTTTTCTGTGTTCCAAATGCACCATTTGAAGCCACATCATCAATTTACAACCCTTTCTGACTTCATTTGTTATTTTTCATGCATTTACTGATTATTTTGAGCTATAAGACCATGAAATTGAAAACCATTTGAATGAACTCTGAAAAGGTTCCAAGTTGGCATGGTATCATCATTTCACCCACATAGCATGTGCGAGAAAGTAGAGAGGGTTACGGCAAAAACTGGATACACTTCGTGTACAAAATGGACAATCTCTTTCGAAGTATCTGGATTTCATACGGGAACTCGTCTGTTACAAAGGGATTTCAATTTTTTTGAACTTATTTGAACTCCATTTGTTTTTCTGTGTTCAAAATGCACCATTCAAAGCCACATCATCAATTTACAACCCTTTCTGACTTCATTTGTTATTTTTCATGCATTTACTGATTATTTTGAGATATAAGACCATGAAATTGAAAAGCATTTGACATGAACTCTGAAAAGATTCCCAGTTGGCATGGTATCATCATTTCACCCGCATAGCATGTGCGAGAAAGTAGAAAGTAGCGAGGGTTACGGCAAAAATTGGATACACTTCGTGTACAAAACGAACAACTCTTTCGAAATATCAGGGTTTCATACGTAAACTCGTTTGTTACAAAGGGATTTCAATTTTTTGAACTAATTTGAAGTCTATTGTTTTTCGGTGTTCAAAATGCACCATTCAAACCCACATGATCAATTTACAACCCTTTCTGACATCATTTGTTATGTTTCATGCATTTACTGATTTTTTTGAGCTATAAGACCTTGAAATTGAAAAGTATTTGAAATGAACTCTGAAAAGGTTCCAAGTTAGCATAGAATCATCATTTCACCCACATAGCATGTGCGAGAAAGTAGAGAGGGTTACGGCCAAAACTGGATACACTTCGTGTACAAAACGGACAATCTCTTTCGAAGTATCAGGGTTTCATACGGAAACTCGTCTGTTACAAAGGGATTTCAATTTTTTTGAACTTATTTGAAATCCATTGTTTTTCTGTGTTCCAAATGCACCATTTGAATCCACGTCATCAATTTACAACCCTTTCTGACTTCATTTGTTATTTTTCATGCATTTACTGATTATTTTGAGGTATAAGACCATGAAATTGAAAACCATTTGAAATGAACTCTGAAAAGGTTCCAAGTTGGCATGGTATCATAATTTCACCCACATAGCATGTGCGAGAATGTAGAGAGGGTTACGGCAAAAACTGGATACACTTTGTGTACAAAATGGACAATCTCTTTCGAAGTATCTGGATTTCATACGGAAACTCGTCTGTTACAAAGGG
>NC_057803.1:644172788-644175711 GCF_018294505.1 Triticum aestivum | reverse complement strand
TACACTTCGTGTACAAAACGGACAATCTCTTTCGAAGTATCTGGATTTCATACGGGAACTCGTCTGTTACAAAGGGATTTCAATTTTTTTTAACTTATTTGAACTCCATTTGTTTTTCTGTGTTCAAAATGCACCATTCAAAGCCACATCATCATATTACAACCCTTTCAGACTTCATTTGTTATTTTTCATGCATTTACTGATTATTTTGAGCTATAAGACCATGAAATTGAAAAGCATTTGAAATGAACTCTGAAAAGGTTCCAAGTTGGCATGGTATCATCATTTCACCCACATAGCATGTGCGAGAAAGTAGAAAGTAGAGAGGGTTACGGCAAAAACTGGATACACTTCGTGTACAAAACGGATAACTCTTTCGAAGTATCAGGGTTTCATACGTAAACTCGTTTGTTATAAAGGGATTTCAATTTTTTGAACTTATTTGAACTCTATTGTTTTTTGGTGTTCAAAATGCACCATTCAAACCCACATGATCAATTTACAACCCTTTCTGACTTCATTTGTTTTGTTTCATGCATTTATTGATTATTTTGAGCTATAAGACCATGAAATTGAAAAGCATTTGAAATGAACTTTGAAAAGGTTCCAAGTTGGCATGGTATCATCATTTCACCCACATAGCATGTGCGATAAAGTACAGAGGGTTACGGCAAAAACTGGATACACTTCGTGTACAAAACGGACAATCTCTTTCGAAGTATCAGGGTTTCATACGGAAACTCGTCTGTTACAAAGGGATTTTATTTTTTTTGAACTTATTTGAAATCCATTGTTTTTCTGTGTTCCAAATGCACTATTTGAAGCCACATCATCAATTTACAACCCTTTCTGACATCATTTGTTATTTTTCATGCATTTACTGATTATTTTGAGCTATAAGACCATGAAATTGAAAACCATTTGAAATGAACTCTGAAAAGGTTCCAAGTTCGCATGGTATCATCATTTCACCCACATAGCATGTTCGAGAATGTAGAGAGGGTTACGTCAAAAACTAGATACACTTCGTGTACAAAACGGACAATCTTTTTCGATGTATCAGGGTTTCATATGGAAACTCGCCTGTTACAAAGGGATTTCAATTTTTTGAACTTATTTGAACTCCCTTGTTTTTCTGTGTTCAAAATGCACTATTCAAAGCCACATCATCAATTTACAACCCTTTCTGACTTCATTTGTTATTTTTCATGCGTTTACTGATTATTTTGAGCTATAAGACCATGAAATTGAAAAGCAGTTGAAATAAAGTCTGAAAAGGTTCCAAGTAGGCATGGTATCATCATTTCACCCACATAGCATGTGTGAGAAAGTATAGAGGGTTAAGGCAAAAACTGGATATACTTCGTGTACAAAATGGACAATCTCTTTCGAAGTATCAGGGTTTCATATGGAAGTTCGTCTGTTACAAAGGGATTTCATTTTTTTAACTTATTTGAACTCCCTTGTTTTTCTATGTTCAAAATGCACCATTCAAAGCCACATCATCAATTTACAACCCTTTCTGACTTCATTTGTTATTTTTCATGCGTTTACTGATTATTTTGAGCTATAAGACCATGAAATTAAAAATCATTTGAAATGAACTCTGAAAAGGCTCCAAGTTAGCATGGTATCATCATTTCACCCACATAGCATGTGCGAGAATGTAGAGAGGGTCACGGCAAAAACTAGATACACTTCGTGTACAAAACGGACAATCTTTTTCGAAGAATCAGGGTTTCATACGTAAACAAGTTTGTTACAAAGGGATTTCAATTTTTTGAACTTATTTGAACTCTATTGTTTTTTGGTGTTCAAAATGCACCATTCAAACCCACATGATCAATCTACAACCCTTCATGTACAAAACGGACAATCTCTTTCGAAGTATCAGGGTTTCATACGTTAACTCGTCTGTTAAAAGGGATTTCAATTTTTTGAACTTATATGAACTCGTTTGGTATCATCATTTCACCCACATAGCATGTGTGACAAAGTAGAGAGGGTTACGACAAAAACTGGATACACTTCGTGTACAAAAAGGACAATCTCTTTCGAAGTATCAGGGTTTCATACGGAAATTCGTCTGTTACAAAGGGATTTCATTTTTGTGAACTTATATGAACTCCCTTGTTTTTCTGTGTTTAAAATGCACCATTCAAAGCCACATCATCAATTTACAACCCTTTCTAACTTCATTTGTTATTTTTCATGCATTTACTGATTATTTTGAGCTATAAGACCTTGAAATTGAAAAGCATTTGAAATGAACTCTGAAAAGGTTCCAAGTTGGCATGGCATCATCATTTCACCCACATAGCATGTGCAAGAAAGTAGAGAGGTTACGGCAAAAACTGGATACACTTCGTGTACAGTACGCACAATCTCTTTCGAAGTATCAGGGTTTCATACGGAAACTTGTCTGTTACAAAGAGATTTCAATTTTTTGAACTTATATGAACTCCATTGTCTTTTTGTGTTCAAAATGCACCATTCAAAGCCACATCATCAATTTACAACCCTTTCTGACTTTATTTGTTATTTTTCATGCATTTACTGATTATTTTGAGCTATAAGACCATGAAATTGAAAAGCATTTGAAATGAACTCTGAAAAGGATCCAAGTTGGCATGGTATCATCATTTCACCCACATAGCATGTGCGAGAAAGTAGAAAGTAGAGAGGGTTATGGCAAAAACTGGATACACTTCGTGTACAAAACGGACAATCTCTTTCGAAGTATCAGGGTTTCATACGGAAACTCGTCTGTTACAAAGGGATTTCAATTTTTTTGAACTTATTTGAACTCCATTGTTTTTCTGTGTTCAAAATGCACCATTCAAAGCCACATCATCAATTTACAACCCTTTCTGATTTCATTTGTTATTTTTCATGCATTCACTGATTATTTTAAGCTATAAGA
>NC_057803.1:644170697-644172585 GCF_018294505.1 Triticum aestivum | reverse complement strand
ATAGCATGTGTGACAAAGTAGAGAGGGTTACGGCAAAAACTGGATAAACTTCGTGTACAAAGCGGACAATCTCTTTCGATGTATCACGGTTTCATACGGAAATTCGTCTGTTACAAAGGGATTTCATTTTTGTGAACTTATTTGAACTCCCTTGTTTTTCTGTGTTCAAAATGCACCATTCAAAGCCACATCATCAATTTACAACCCTTTCTGACTTCATTTGTTATTTTTCATGCGTTTACTGATTATTTTGAGCTATAAGACCATGAAATTGAAAAGCATTTTAAATGAACTCTGAAAAGGTTCCAAGTTGGCATGGTATCATCATTTCACCCACATAGCATGTGTGAGAAACTAGAGAGGGTAACGGCAAAAACTGGATACACTTCGTGTACAAAACGGACAATCTCTTTCGAAGTATGAGGGTTTCATACGGAAATTTGTCTGTTACAAAGGGATTTTATTTTTTTGAACTCATTTGAACTCCCTTGTTTTTATGTGTTCAAAATTCACCATTCAAAGCCACATCATCAATTTACAACCCTTTCTGACTTCATTTGTTAATTTTCATGCATTTACTGATTATTTTGAGCTATAATACCATGAAATTGAAAAGCATTTGAAATGAACTCTGAAAAGGTTCCAAGTTGGCATGGTATCATCATTTCACGCACATAGCATGTGCGAGAAAGTAGAGAGGGTTACGGCAAAAACTGGATACACTTCGTGTACAAAACGGACAATCTCTTTCGAAGTATCTAGATTTCATACGGAAACTCGTCTGTTACAAAGGGATTTCAATTTTTTCGAACTTATTTGAACTCCCTTGTTTTTTGTGTTCAAAATGCAACATTCAAAGCCACATCATCAATTTACAACCCTTTCTGACTTCATTTGTTATTTTTCATGCATTTACTGATTATTTTGAGCGATAAGACCATGAAATTGAAAAGCATTTGAAATAAACTCTGAAAAGGTTCCAAGTTGGCATGGTATCATCATTTCACCCACATAGCATGTGCGAGAAAGTAGAGAGGGTTACGGCAAAAACTGGATACACTTCGTGTACAAAACGGACAATCTCTTTCGAAGTATCTGGGTTTAATACGGAAACTCGTCTGTTACAAATGGATTTCATGTTTTATGAACTTATTTGAACTCCATTTGTTTTTCTGTGTTCAAAATGCACCATTCAAAGGCACATCATCAATTTACAACCCTTTGTGACTTCATTTGTTATTTTTCATGCATTTACTGATTATTTTGAGCTTTAACAACATGAAATTGAAAAGCATTTGAAATAAACTCTGAAAAGGTTCCAAGTTGGCATGGTATCATCATTTCACCCACATACCATGTGTGAGAAAGTATAGAGGGTTACGGAAAAAACTGGATATACTTCGTGTACAAAACGGCAATCTCTTTCGAAGTATCAGGGTTTCATACGGAAGTTCATCTGTTACAAAGGGATTTCATTTTTTTAAAACTTATTTGAACCCCCTTGTTTTTGTGTGTTCAAAATGCAACATTCAAAGCCACATCGTCAATTTACAACCCTTTCTGACTTCATTTGTTATTTTCCATGCGTTTACTGATTATTTCGAGCTATAAGACCATGAAATTAAAACTCATTTGAAATGAACTCTGAAAAGGTTCCAAGTTGGCATGGTATCATCATTTCACCCACATAGCATGTGCGAGAATGTAGAGAGGGTTACGGCAAAAACTAGATACACTTCGTGTACAAAACGGACAATCTTTTTCGATGTATCAGGGTTTCATATGGGAACTCGTCTGTTACAAAGGGATTTCAATTTTTTTGAACTTATTTGCACTCCATTGTTTTTCTGTGTTCAAAATGCACCATTCAAAGCCACATCATCAGTTT
>NC_057803.1:644167955-644170666 GCF_018294505.1 Triticum aestivum | reverse complement strand
AATGAACTCTGAAAAGGTTCCAAGTTGGCATGGTATCATAATTTCACCCACATAGGATGTGCGAGAATGTAGAGAGGGTTACGGCAAAAACTGGATACACTTCGTGTACAAAACGGACAATCTCTTTCGAAGTATCTAGATTTCATACGGAAACTCGTCTGTTACAAAGGGATTTCAATTTTTTTGAACTTATTTGCACTCCATTGTTTTTCTGTGTTCAAAATGCACCATTCAAAGCCACATCATCAGTTTACAACCCTTTGTGACTTCATTTGTAATTTTTCATGCGTTTACTGATTATTTTGAGCTATAAGACCATGAAATTAAAAATCATTTGAAATGAACTCTGAAAAGGCTCCAAGTTGGCATGGTATCATCATTTCACCCATATAGCATGTGCGAGAATGTAGAGGGCGTTACGACAAAAACTAGATACACTTCGTGTACAAAACGGACAACTCTTTCGAAGTATCAGGATTTCATTCGTAAACTCGTTTGTTACAAAGGGATTTCAATTTTTTGAACTTATTTGAACTCTATTGTTTTTCGGTGTTCAAAATGCACCATTCAAACCCACATGATCAATTTACAACCCTTTCTGACTTCATTTGTTATGTTTCATGCATTTACTGATTATTTTGAGCTATAAGACCATGAAATTGAAAAGCATTTGAAATGAACTCTGAAAAGGTTCCAAGTTGGCATGGTATCATCATTTCACCCACATAGCATGTGCGAGATCGTAGAGAGGATTACGGCAAAAACTGGATACACTTCGTGTACAAAACGGACAATCTCTTTCGAAGTATCAGGGTTTCATACGGAAACTCGTCTGTTACAAAGGTATTTCAATTTTTTTGAACTTATTTGAAATCCATTGTTTTTCTGTGTTCCAAATGCACCATTTGAAGCCACATCATCAATTTACAACCCTTTCTCAATTCATTTGTTATTTTTCATGCGTTTACTGATTATTTTAAGCTATAAGACCATGAAATTGAAAAGCATTTGAAATGAACTCTGAAAAGGTTCCAAGTTGGCATGGTATCATCATTTCACCCACATAGCATGTTCGAGAATGTAGAGAGGGTTACGGCAAAAACTAGATACACTTCGTGTACAAAACGGATAATCTTTTTCGATGTATCAGGGTTTCATATGGAAACTCGCCTGTTACAAAGGGATTTGATTTTTTTGAACTTATTTGAACTCCATTGTTTTTCTGTGTTCAAAATGCACCTTTCAAAGCCACATCATCAATTTACAACCCTTTCTGACTTCATTTGTTATTTTTCATGCATTTACTGATTATTTTAAGCTATAAGACCATGAAATTGAAAAGAATTCGAAATGAACTCTGAAAAGGTTCCAAGTTGGCATGGTATCATCATTTCACCCACATAGCATATGCGAGAAAGTAGAGAGGGTTATGGCAAAAACTGGATACACTTCGTGTACAAAATGGACAATCTCTTTCGAAGTATCTGGATTTCATACGGGAACTCGTCTGTTACAAAGGGATTTCAATTTTTCTGAACTTATTTGAACTCCATTTGTTTTTCTGTGTTCAAAATGCACCATTCAAAGCCACATCATCAATTTACAACCCTTTCTGACTTCATTTGTTATTTTTCATGCATTTACTGATTATTTTGAGCTATAAGACCATGAAATTGAAAAGCATTTGAAATGAACTCTGAAAAGGTTCCCAGTTGGCATGGTATCATCATTTCACCTGCATAGCATGTGCGAGAAAGTAGAAAGTAGAGAGGGTTACGGCAAAAATTGGATACACTTCGTGTACAAAACGGACAACTCTTTCGAAATATCAGGGTTTCATACGTAAACTCGTTTGTTACAAAGGGATTTCAATTTTTTGAACTAATTTGAAGTCTATTGTTTTTCGGTGTTCAAAATGCACCATTCAAACCCACATGATCAATTTACAACCCTTTCTGACATCATTTGTTATGTTTCATGCATTTACTGATTATTTTGAGCTATAAGACCATGAAATTGAAAAGTATTTGAAATGAACTCTGAAAAGGTTCCAAGTTAGCATAGAATCATCATTTCACCCACATAGCATGTGCGAGAAAGTAGAGAGGGTTACGGCAAAAACTGGATACACTTCGTGTACAAAACGGACAATCTCTTTCGAAGTATCAGGGTTTCATACGGAAACTCGTCTGTTACAAAGGGATTTCAATTTTTTTGAACTTATTTGAAATCCATTGTTTTTCTGTGTTCCAAATGCACCATTTGAATCCACGTCATCAATTTACAACCCTTTCTGACTTGATTTGTTATTTTTCATGCATTTACTGATTATTTTGAGCTATAAGACCATGAAATTGAAAACCATTTGAAATGAACTCTGAAAAGGTTCCAAGTTGGCATGGTATCATAATTTCACCCACATAGGATGTGCGAGAATGTAGAGAGGGTTACGGCAAAAACTGGATACACTTCGTGTACAAAACGGACAATCTCTTTCGAAGTATCTAGATTTCATACGGAAACTCGTCTGTTACAAAGGGATTTCAATTTTTTTGAACTTATTTGCACTCCATTGTTTTTCTGTGTTCAAAATGCACCATTCAAAGCCACATCATCAGTTTACAACCCTTTGTGACTTCATTTGTAATTTTTCATGCGTTTACTGATTATTTTGAGCTATAAGACCATGAAATTAAAAATCATTTGAAATG
>NC_057803.1:644164540-644167741 GCF_018294505.1 Triticum aestivum | reverse complement strand
CATCATTTCACCCACATAGCATGTGCGAGAAAGTAGAGAGGGTTACGGCAAAAACTGGATACACTTCGTGTACAAAACGGACAATCTCTTTCGAAGTATCTGGATTTCATACGGGAACTCGTCTGTTACAAAGGGATTTCAATTTTTTTGAACTTATTTGAACTCCATTTGTTTTTCTGTGTTCAAAATGCACCATTCAAAGCCACATCATCATATTACAACCGTTTCTGACTTCATTTGTTATTTTTCATGCATTTACTGATTATTTTGAGCTATAAGACCATGAAATTGAAAAGCATTTGAAATGAACTCTGAAAAGGTTCCAAGTTGGCATGGTATCATCATTTCACCCACATAGCATGTGCGAGAAAGTAGAAAGTAGAGAGGGTTACGGGAAAAACTGGATACACTTCGTGTACAAAACGGATAACTCTTTCGAAGTATAAGGGTTTCATACGTAAACTCGTTTGTTATAAAGGGATTTCAATTTTTTGAACTTATTTGAACTCTATTGTTTTTAGGTGTTCAAAATGCACCATTCAAACCCACATGATCAATTTACAACCCTTTCTGACTTCATTTGTTATGTTTCATGCATTTATTGATTATTTTGAGCTATAAGACCATGAAATTGAAAAGCATTTGAAATGAACTCTGAAAAGGTTCCAAGTTGGCATGGTATCATCATTTCACCCACATAGCATGTGCGAGAAAGTACAGAGGGTTACGGCAAAAACTGGATACACTTCGTGTACAAAACGGACAATCTCTTTCGAAGTATCAGGGTTTCATACGGAAACTCGTCTGTTACAAAGGGCTTTTAATTTTTTTGAACTTATTTGAAATCCATTGTTTTTCTGTGTTCCAAATGCACTATTTGAAGCCACATCATCAATTTACAACCCTTTCTGACTTCATTTGTTATTTTTCATGCATTTACTGATTATTTTGAGCTATAAGACCATGAAATTGAAAACCATTTGAAATGAACTCTGAAAAGGTTCCAAGTTCGCATGGTATCATCATTTCACCCACATAGCATGTTCGAGAATGTAGAGAGGGTTACGTAAAAAACTAGATACACTTCGTGTACAAAACGGACAATCTTTTTCGATGTATCAGGGTTTCATATGGAAACTCGCCTGTTGCAAAGGGATTTCAATTTTTTGAACTTATTTGAACTCCCTTGTTTTTCTGTGTTCAAAATGCACTATTCAAAGCCACATCATCAATTTACAACCCTTTCTGACTTCATTTGTTATTTTTCATGCGTTTACTGATTATTTTGAGCTATAAGACCATGAAACTGAAAAGCAGTTGAAATAAAGTCTGAAAAGGTTCCAAGTAGGCATGGTATCATCATTTCACCAACATAGCATGTGTGAGAAAGTATAGAGGGTTAAGGCAAAAACTGGATATACTTCGTGTACAAAATGGACAATCTCTTTCGAAGTATCAGGGTTTCATATGGAAGTTCGTCTGTTACAAAGGGATTTCATTTTTTTAACTTATTTGAACCCCCTTGTTTTTCTATGTTCAAAATGCACCATTCAAAGCCACATCATCAATTTACAACCCTTTCTGACTTCATTTGTTATTTTTCATGCGTTTACTGATTATTTTGAGCTATAAGACCATGAAATTAAAAATCATTTTAAATGAACTCTGGAAAGGCTCCAAGTTAGCATGGTATCATCATTTCACCCACATAGCATGTGCGAGAATGTAGAGAGGGTCACGGCAAAAACTAGATACACTTCGTGTACAAAACGGACAATCTTTTTCGAAGAATCAGGGTTTCATACGTAAACAAGTTTGTTACAAAGGGATTTCAATTTTTTGAACTTATTTGAACTCTATTGTTTTTTGGTGTTCAAAATGCACCATTCAAACCCACATGATCAATCTACAACCCTTCATGTACAAAACGGACAATCTCTTTCGAAGTATCAGGGTTTCATACGTTAACTCGTCTGTTACAAAGGGATTTCAATTTTTTGAACTTATATGAACTCGTTTGGTATCATCATTTCACCCACATAGCATGTGTGACAAAGTAGAGAGGGTTACGACAAAAACTGGATACACTTCGTGTACAAAAAGGACAATCTCTTTCGAAGTATCAGGGTTTCATACGGAAATTCGTCTGTTACAAAGGGATTTCATTTTTGTGAACTTATTTGAACTCCCTTGTTTTTCTGTGTTTAAAATGCACCATTCAAAGCCACATCATCAATTTACAACCCTTTCTAACTTCATTTGTTATTTTTCATGCATTTACTGATTATTTTGAGCTATAAGACCTTGAAATTGAAAAGCATTTGAAATGAACTCTGAAAAGGTTCCAAGTTGGCATGGCATCATCATTTCACCCACGTAGCATGTGCAAGAAAGTAGAGAGGTTACGGAAAAAACTGGATACACTTCGTGTACAAAACGCACAATCTCTTTCGAAGTATCAGGGTTTCATACGGAAACTCGTCTGTTACAAAAGGATTTCATCTTTTTGAACTTATATGAACTCCATTGTCTTTTTGTGTTCAAAAAGCACCATTCAAAGCCACATCATCAATTTACAACCCTTTCTGACTTTATTTGTTATTTTTCATGGATTTACTGATTATTTTGAGCTATAAGACCATGAAATTGAAAAGCATTTGAAATGAACTCTGAAAAGGATCCAAGTTGGCATGGTATCATCATTTCACCCACATAGCATGTGCGAGAAAGTAGAAAGTAGAGAGGGTTATGGCAAAAACTGGATACACTTCGTGTACAAAACGGACAATCTCTTTCGAAGTATCAGGGTTTCATACGGAAACTCGTCTGTTACAAAGGGATTTCAATTTTTTTGAACTTATTTGAACTCCATTGTTTTTCTGTGTTCAAAATGCACCATTCAAAGCCACATCATCAATTTACAACCCTTTCTGACTTCATTTGATATTTTTCATGCATTTACTGATTATTTTAAGCTATAAGACCATGAAATTGAAAAGCATTTGAAATGAACTCTGAAAAGGTTCCAAGTTGGCATGGTATCATCATTTCACCCACATAGCATGTGTGACAAAGTAGAGAGGGTTACGGCAAAAACTGGATACACTTCGTGTACAAAACAGACAATCTCTTTCGAAGTATCAGGGTTTCATACGAAAATTCGTCTGTTACAAAGGGATTTCATTTTTGTTAACTTATTTG
>NC_057803.1:644163632-644164530 GCF_018294505.1 Triticum aestivum | reverse complement strand
CATGGTATCATCATTTCACCCACATAGCATGTGTGACAAAGTAGAGAGGGTTACGGCAAAAACTGGATAAACTTCGTGTACAAAGCGGACAATCTCTTTCGAAGTATCACGGTTTCATACGGAAATTCGTCTGTTACAAAGGGATTTCATTTTTGTGAACTTATTTGAACTCCCTTGTTTTTCTGTGTTCAAAATGCACCATTCAAAGCCACATCATCAATTTACAACCCTTTCTGACTTCATTTGTTATTTTTCATGCGTTTACTGATTATTTTGAGCCATAAGACCATGAAATTGAAAAGCATTTTAAATGAACTCTGAAAAGGTTCCAAGTTGGCATGGTATCATCATTTCACCCACATAGCATGTGTGAGAAACTAGAGAGGGTTACGGCAAAAACTGGATACACTTCGTGTACAAAACGGATAATCTCTTTCGAAGTATGAGGGTTTCATACGGAAATTTGTCTGTTACAAAGGGATTTTATTTTTTTGAACTTATTTGAACTCCCTTGTTTTTATGTGTTCAAAATTCACCATTCAAAGCCACATCATCAATTTACAACCCTTTTTGACTTCATTGGTTAATTTTCATGCATTTACTGATTATTTTGAGCTATAATACCATGAAATTGAAAAGCATTTGAAATGAACTCTGAAAAGGTTCCAAGTTGGCATGGTATCATCATTTCACGCACATAGCATGTGCGAGAATGTAGAGAGGGTTACGGCAAAAACTGGATACACTTCGTGTACAAAACGGACAATCTCTTTCGAAGTATCTGGATTTCATACGGAAACTCGTCTGTTACAAAGGGATTTCAATTTTTTCGAACTTATTTGAACTCCCTTGTTTTTAGTGTTCAAAATGCACCATTCAAAGCCACATCATCAATTTA
>NC_057803.1:644162624-644163512 GCF_018294505.1 Triticum aestivum | reverse complement strand
AGCATGTGCGAGAAAGTAGAGAGGGTTACGGTAAAAACTGGATACACTTCGTGTACAAAACGGACAATCTCTTTCGAAGTATCTGGGTTTAATACGGAAACTCGTCTGTTACAAATGGATTTCATGTTTTTTGAACTTATTTGAACTCCATTTGTTTTTCTGTGTTCAAAATGCACCATTCAAAGGCACATCATCAATTTACAACCCTTTGTGACTTCATTTGTTATTTTTCATGCATTTAATGATTATTTTGAGCTTTAACACCATGAAATTGAAAAGCATTTCAAATAAACTCTGAAAAGGTTCCAAGTTGGCATGGTATCATCATTTCACCCACATACCATGTGTGAGAAAGTATAGAGGGTTACGGAAAAAACTGGATATACTTCGTGTACAAAACGGCAATCTCTTTCGAAGTATCAGGGTTTCATACGGAAGTTCATCTGTTACAAAGGGATTTCATTTTTTTTAAACTTATTTGAACCCCCTTGTTTTTGTGTGTTCAAAATGCACCATTCAAAGCCACATCGTCAATTTACAACCCTTTCTGACTTCATTTGTTATTTTTCATGCATTTACTGATTATTTCGAGCTATAAGACCATGAAATTAAAACTCATTTGAAATGAACTCTGAAAAGGTTCCAAGTTGGCATGGTATCATCATTTCACCCACATAGCATGTGCGAGAATGTAGAGAGGGTTACGGCAAAAACTGGATACACTTCGTGTACAAAACGGACAATCTTTTCCGATGTATGAGGGTTTCATATGGGAACTCGTCTGTTACAAAGGGATTTCAATTTTTTTCAACTTATTTGCACTCCATTGTTTTTCTGTGTTCAAAATGCACCATTCAAAGCCACATCATCAGTTTACAACCCTTTCTG
>NC_057803.1:644160292-644161480 GCF_018294505.1 Triticum aestivum | reverse complement strand
GGATTTCATTTTTGTGAACTTATTTGAACTCCCTTGTTTTTCTGTGTTTAAAATGCACCATTCAAAGCCACATCATCAATTTACAACCCTTTCTGACTTCATTTGTTATTTTTCATGCATTTACTGATTATTTTGAGCTATAAGACCTTGAAATTGAAAAGCATTTGAAATGAACTCTGAAAAGGTTCCAAATTGGCATGGCATCATCATTTCACCCACATAGCATGTGCGAGAAAGTACAGAGGTTACGGCAAAAACTGGATACACTTCGTGTACAAAACGGACAATCTCGTTCGAAGTATCAGCGTTTCATACAGAAACTCGTCTGTTACAAAGGGATTTCAAATTTTTGAACATATTTGAACTCTATTGTTTTTCGGTGTTCAAAATGCACCATTCAAACCCGATTGATCAATTACAACCCTTTCTGACTTCATTTGTTATGTTTCATGCATTTACTGAGTATTTTGAGCTATAAGATCATGAAATTGAAAAGCATTTGAAATGAACTCTGAAAAGGTTCCAAGTTGGCATGGTATCATCATTTCACCCACATAGCATGTGCGAGAAAGTAGAGAGGGTTACGGCAAAAACTGGATACACTTCGTGTACAAAACGGACAATCTCTTTAGAAGTATCTGGGTTTCATCCGGAAACTCGTCTGTTACAAATGGATTTCAAGTTTTTTGAACTTATTTGAACTCCATTTGTTTTTCTGTGTTCAAAATGCACCATTCAAAGCCACATCATCAATTTACAACCCTTTGTGACTTCATTTGTTATTTTTCATGCATTTACTGATTATTTTGAGCTATAAGACCATGAAATTGAAAAGCATTTGAAATGAACTCTGAAAAGGTTCCAAGTTGGCATGGTATCATCATTTCACCCACATAGCATGTGCGAGAAAGTAGAGAGGGTTACGGCAAAAACTGGATACACTTCGTATACAAAACGGACAATCTCTTTCGAAGTATCAGGGTTTCATACGGAAGTTCATCTGTTACAAAGGGATTTCATTTTTTTAAACTTATTTGAACCCCCTTGTTTTTGTGTGTTCAAAATGCACCATTCAAAGCCACATCATCAATTTACAATCCTTTCTGACTTCATTTGTTATTTTCCATGCGTTTACTGATTATTTTGAGCTATAAGACCATGAAATTAAAAATCATTTGAAATGAAATC
>NC_057803.1:644156845-644160069 GCF_018294505.1 Triticum aestivum | reverse complement strand
TACAACCCTTTCTGACTTCATTTGTTATTTTTCATGCGTTTACTGATTATTTTGAGCTATAAGAACATGAAATTAAAAATCATTTGAAATGAACTCTGAAAAGGCTCCAAGTTGGCATGGTATCATCATTTTACCCACATAGCATGTGCGAGAAAGTAGAGAGGGTTACGGCAAAAACTGGATACACTTCGTGTACAAAACGGACAATCTCTTTAGAAGTATATGGGTTTCATCCGGAAACTCGTCTGTTACAAATGGATTTCAAGTTTTTTGAACTTATTTGAACTCCATTTGTTTTTCTGTGTTCAAAATGCACCATTCAAAGCCACATCAGCAATTTACAACCCTTTGTGACTTCATTTGTTATTTTTCATGCATTTACTGATTATTTTGAGCTATAAGACCATGAAATTGAAAAGCATTTGAAATGAACTCTGAAAAGATTCCAAGTTGGCATGGTATCATCATTTCACCCACATAGCCTGTGCGAGAATGTAGAGAGGGTTACGGCAAAAACTAGATACACTTCATGTACAAAACGGACAATCTTTTTCGATGTATCAGGGTTTCATATGGAAACTCGTCTGCTACATAGGGATTTCAATTTTTTTGAACTTATTTGATCTCCATTGTTTTTCTGTGTTCAAAATGCACCATTTAAAGCCACATCATTAATTTACAACCCTTTCTGACTTCATTTGTTATTTTTCATGCATTTATTGATTATTTTGAGCTATAAGACCATGAAATTGAAAAGCATTTGAAATGAACTCTGAAAAGGTTCCAAGTTGGCACGGTATCATCATTTCACCCACATAGCATGTGTGACAAAGTAGAGAGGGTTACGACAAAAACTGGATAAACTTCGTGTACAAAATGGACAATCTCTTTTGAAGTATCAGGGTTTCATACGGAAATTCGTCTGTTACAAAGGGATTTCATTTTTGTGAACTTATTTGAACTCTCTTGTTTTTCTGTGTTTAAAATACACCATTCAAAGCCACATCATCAATTTACAACCCTTTCTGACTTCATTTGTTATTTTTCATGCATTTACTGATTATTTTGAGCTATAAGACCTTGAAATTCAAAAGCATTTGAAATGAACTCTGAAAAGGTTCAAAATTGGCATGGCATCATCATTTCACCCACATAGCATGTGCGAGAAAGTAGAGAGGTTACGGCAAAAACAGGATACACTTCGTGCACAAAATGGACAATCTCTTTCGAAGTATCAGCGTTTCATTCGGAAACTCGTCTGTTACAAAGGGATTTCAATTTTTTGAACTTATTTGAACTCTATTGTTTTTCGGTGTTCAAAATGCACCATTCAAACCCGATTGATCAATTTACAACCCTTTCTGACTTCATTTGTTATGTTTCATGCATTTACTGAGTATTTTGAGCTATAAGACCATGAAATTGAAAAGCATTTGAAATGAACTCTGAAAAGGTTCCAAGTTGGCATGGTATCATCATTTCACCCACATAGCATGTGCGAGAAAGTAGAGAGGGTTACGGCAAAAACTGGATACACTTCGTGTACAAAACGGACAATCTCTTTCGAAGTATCTGGGTTTCATACGGAAACTCGTCTGTTACAAATGGATATCAAGTTTTTTTAACTTATTTGAACTCCATTTGTTTTTCTGTGTTCAAAATGCACCATTCAAAGCCACATCATCAATTTACAACCCTTTGTGACTTCATTTGTTATTTTTCATGCATTTACTGATTATTTTGAGCTTTAACACCATGAGATTGAAAAGCATTTGAAATGAACTCTGAAAAGATTCCAAGTTGGCATGGTATCATCATTTCACCCACATACCATGTGTGAGAAAGTATAGAGGGTTACGGCAAAAACTGGATATACTTCGTGTACAAAACGGACAATCTCTTTCGAAGTATCAGGGTTTCATACGGAAGTTCATCTGTTACAAAGGGATTTCATTTTTTTTAAACTTATTTGAACCCCCTTGTTTTTGTGTGTTCAAAATGCACCATTCAAAGCCACATCATCAATTTACAATCCTTTCTAACTTCATTTGTTATTTTCCATGCGTTTACTGATTATTTTGAGCTATAAGACCATGAAATTAAAAATCATTTGAAATGAACTCTGAAAAGGTTCCAAGTTGGCATGGTATCATCAGTTCACCCACATAGCATGTGCCAGAATGTAGAGAGGGTTACGGCAAAAACTAGATACACTTCGTGTACAAAACGTTCAATCTTTTTCGATGTATCAGGGTTTCATATGGAAACTCGTCTGTTACAAAGGGATTTCAATTTTTTTGAACTTATTTGAACTCCATTGTTTTTCTATGTTCAAAATGCACCATCCAAAGCCACATCATCAATTTACAACCCTTTCTGACTTCATTTGTTATTTTTCATGCGTTTACTGATTATTTTGAGCTATAAGACCATGAAATTAAAAATCATTTGAAATGAACTCTGAAAAGGCTCCAAGTTGGCATGGTATCATCATTTCACCCACATAGCATGTGCGAGAATGTAGAGAGGGTTACGGCAAAAACTAGATACACTTCGTGTACAAAACGGACAATCTTTTTCGATGTATCAGGGTTTCATATGGAAACTCGTCTGCTACAAAGGGATTTCAATTTTTTTGAACTTATTTGATCTCCATTGTTTTTCTATGTTCAAAATGCACCATTTAAAGCCACATCATTAATTTACAACCCTTTCTGACTTCATTTGTTATTTTTCATGCATTTATTGATTATTTTGAGCTATAAGACCATGAAATTGAAAAGCATTTGAAATGAACTCTGAAAAGGTTCCAAGTTGGCACGGTATCATCATTTCACCCACATAGCATGTGTGACAAAGTAGAGAGGGTTACGACAAAAACTGGATAAACTTCGTGTACAAAACGGACAATCTCTTTTGAAGTATCAGGGTTTCATACGGAAATTCGTCTGTTACAAAGGGATTTCATTTTTGTGAACTTATTTGAACTCTCTTGTTTTTCTGTGTTTAAAATGCACCATTCAAAGCCACATCATCAATTTACAACCCTTTCTGACTTCATTTGTTATTTTTCATGCATTTACTAATTATTTTGAGCTATAAGACCATGAAATTGAAAAGCATTTTAAATGAACTCTGAAAAGGTTCCAAGTTGGCATGGTATCATCATTTCACCCACATAGCATGTGTGAGAAAGTAGAGAGGGTTACGACAAAAACTGGATA
>NC_057803.1:644154155-644155617 GCF_018294505.1 Triticum aestivum | reverse complement strand
TTTTTAAACTGATTTGAACCCCCTTGTTTTTCTGTGTTCAAAATGCACCATTCAAAGCCACATCATCAATTTACAACCCTTTCTGACTTCATTTTTTATTTTCCATGCGTTTACTGATTATTTTGAGCTGTAAGACCATGAAATTAAAAAGCATTTGAAATGAACTCTGAAAAGGTTCCAAGTTGGCACGGTATAATCATTTCACCCACATAGCATGTGTGACAAAGTAGAGAGGGTTACGACAAAAACTGGATACACTTCGTGTACAAAACGGACAATCTCTTTCGAAGTATCAGGGTTTCATACGGAAATTCGTCTGTTACAAAGGGATTTCATTTTTGTGAACTTATTTGAACTCCCTTGTTTTTTTGTGTTTAAATGCACCATTCAAAGCCACATCATCAATTTACAACCCTTTCTGACTTCATTTGTTATTTTTCATGCATTTACTAATTATTTTGAGCTATAAGACCTTGAAATTGAAAAGCATTTGAAACGAACTCTGAAAAGGTTCCAAATTGGCATGGCATCATCATTTCACCCACATAGCATGTGCGAGAAAGTAGAGAGGTTACGGCAAAAACTGGATACACTTCGTGTACAAAACGGACAATCTCTTACAAGGTATCAGCGTTTCATACGGAAACTCGTCTGTTACAAAGGGATTTCAATTTTTTGAACTTATTTGAACTCTATTGTTTTTCGGTGTTCAAAATGCACCATTCAAACCCAATTGATCAATTTACAACCCTTTCTGACTTCATTTGTTATGTTTCATGCATTTACTGAGTATTTTGAGCTATAAGACCATGAAATTGAAAAGCATTTGAAATGAACTCTGAAAAGGTTCCAAGTTGGCATGGTATCATCATTTCACCCACATAGCATGTGCGAGAAAGTAGAGAGGGTTACGGCAAAAACTGGATACACTTCGTGTACAAAACGGACAATCTCTTTCGAAGTATCTGGGTTTCATACGGAAACTCGTCTGTTACAAATGGATTTCATGTTTTTTGAACTTATTTGAAATCCATTTGTTTTTCTGTGTTCAAAATGCACCATTCAAAGCCACATCATCAATTTACAACCCTTTCTGACTTCATTTGTTATATTTCATGCATTTACTGATTATTTTGAGCTTTAACACCATGAAATTGAAAAGCATTTGAAATGAACTCTGAAAAGGTTCCAAGTTGGCATGGTATAATCATTTCACCCACATACCATGTGTGAGAAAGTATAGAGGCTTACGGCAAAAACTGGATATACTTCGTGTACAAAACGGACAATCTCTTTCGAAGTATCAGGGTTTCATACGGAAGTTCATCTGTTACAAAGGGATTTCATTTTTTAAACTTATTTGAACCCCCTTGTTTTTCTATGTTCAAAATGCACCATTCAAAGCCACATCATCAATTTACAACCCTTTTTGACTTCATTTTTTATTTTCCATGCGTTTACT
>NC_057803.1:644153046-644154145 GCF_018294505.1 Triticum aestivum | reverse complement strand
GTATCAGCGTTTCATACGGAAACTCGTCTGTTACAAAGGGATTTCAATTTTTTGAACTTATTTGAACTCTATTGTTTTTCGGTGTTCAAAATGCACCATTCAAACCCAATTGATCAATTTACAACCCTTTCTGACTTCATTTGTTATGTTTCATGCATTTACTGAGTATTTTGAGCTATAAGACCATGAAATTGAAAAGCATTTGAAATGAACTCTGAAAAGGTTCCAAGTTGGCATGGTATCATCATTTCACCCACATAGCATGTGCGAGAAAGTAGAGGGGGTTACGGCAAAAACTGGATACACTTCGTGTACAAAACGGACAATCTCTTTCGAAGTATCTGGGTTTCATACGGAAACTCGTCTGTTACAAATGGATTTCAAGTTTTTTGAACTTATTTGAAATCCATTTGTTTTTCTGTGTTCAAAATGCACCATTCAAAGCCACATCATCAATTTACAACCCTTTCTGACTTCATTTGTTATATTTCATGCATTTACTGATTATTTTGAGCTTTAACACCATGAAATTGAAAAGCATTTGAAATGAACTCTGAAAAGGTTCCAAGTTGGCATGGTATAATCATTTCACCCACATACCATGTGTGAGAAAGTATAGAGGCTTACGGCAAAAACTGGATATACTTCGTGTACAAAACGGACAATCTCTTTCGAAGTATCAGGGTTTCATACGGAAGTTCATCTGTTACAAAGGGATTTCATTTTTTTAAACTTATTTGAACCCCCTTGTTTTTCTGTGTTCAAAATGCACCATTCAAAGCCACATCATCAATTTACAACCCTTTCTGACTTCATTTGTTATTTTCCATGCGTTTACTGATTATTTTGAGCTGTAAGACCATGAAATTAAAAATCATTTGAAATGAACTCTAAAAAGGTTCCAAGTTGGCATGGTATCATCATTTCACCCACATAGCATGTGCGAGAATGTAGAGAGGGTTACGGCAAAAACTAGATACACTTCATGTACAAAACGGACAATCTTTTTCGATGTATCAGGGTTTCATATGGAAACTCGTCTGTTACAAAGGGATTTCAATTTTTTTGAACTTATTTGAACTCCATTGTTTTTATGTGT
>NC_057803.1:644129198-644152920 GCF_018294505.1 Triticum aestivum | reverse complement strand
TTATTAATTATTTTGAGCTATAAGACCATGAAATTGAAAAGCATTTGAAATGAACTCTGAAAAGGTTCCAAGTTGGCATGGTATCATCATTTCACCCACATAGCATGTGTGACAAAGTAGAGAGGGTTACGGCCAAAACTAGATACACTTCGTGTACAAAACGGACAATCTCTTTCGAAGTATCAGGGTTTCATACGGAAATTCGTGTGTTACAAAGGGATTTCATTTTTGTGAACTTATTTGAACTCCCTTGTTTTTCTGTGTTTAAAATGCACCATTCAAAGCCACGTCATCAATTTATAACCCTTTCTGACTTCATTTGTTATTTTTCATGCATTTACTGATTATTTTGAGCTATAAGACCTTGAAATTGAAAAAGATTTGAAATGAACTCTGAAAAGGTTCCAAGTTGGCATGGCATCATCATTTCACCCACATAGCATGTGCGAGAAAGTAGAGAGGTTACGGCAAAAACTGGATACACTTCGTGTACAAAAGGGACAATCTCTTTCGAAGTATCAGGGTTTCTTACGGAAACTCGTCTGTTACAAAGGGATTTCAATTTTTTTTAACTTATATGAACTCCATTGTTTTTCTGTGTTCAAACTGCACCATTCAAAGCCACATCATCAATTTACAACCTTTTCTGACTTTATTTGTTATTTTTCATGCATTTACTGATTATTTTGAGCTATAAGACCATGAAATTGAAAAGCATTTGAAATGAACTCTGAAAAGGTTCCAAGTTGGCATGGTATCATCATTTCACCCACATAGCATGTGCGAGAAAGTAGAAAGTAGAGAGGGTTATGGCAAAAACTGGATATACTTCGTGTACAAAACGGACAACTCTTTCGAAGTATCAGGGTTTCATACGTAAACTCGTTTGTTACAAACGGATTTCAATTTTTTGAACTTATTTGAACTCTATTGTTTTTCGGTGTTCAAAATGCACCATTCAAACCCACATGATCAATTTACAACCCTTTCTGACTTCATTTGTTATGTTTCATGCATTTACTGAGTATTTTGAGCTATAAGACCATGAAATTGAAAAGCATTTGAAATGAACTCTGAAAAGGTTCCAAGTTGGCATGGTATCATCATTTCACCCACATAGCATGTGCGAGAAAGTAGAGAGGGTTACGGCAAAAACTGGATACACTTCGTGTACAAAACGGACAATCTCTTTCGAAGTATCAGGGTTTCATACGGAAACTCGTCTGTTACAAAGGGATTTCGATTTTTTTGAACTTATTTGAACTCCATTGTTTTTCTGTGTTCAGAACGCACCATTTGAAGCCACAGCATGAATTTACAACCCTTTCTTACTTCATTTGTTATTTTTCATGCATTTACTGATTATTTTCAGCTATAAGACCATGAAATTGAAAACCATTTGAAATGAACTCTAAAAAGGTTCCAACTTTGCATGGTATCATCATTGCACCCACATAGCATGTGCGAGAAAGTAGAGAGGGTTACGGCAAAAACTAGATACACTTCGTGTACAAAACGGACAATCTTTTTCGATGTATCAGGGTTTCATATGGAAACTCGCATGTTACAAAGGGATTTCATTTTTTTGAACTTATTTGAACTCCATTGTTTTTCTGTGTTCAAAATGCACCATTCAAAGCCACATCATCAATTTACAACCCTTTCTCAATTCATTTGTTATTTTTCATGCGTTTACTGATTATTTTAAGCTATAAGACCATGAAATTGAAAAGCATTTGAAATGAACTCTGAAAAGGTTCCAAGTTGGCATGGTATCATCATTTCACCCACATAGCAAGTGTGACAAAGTAGAGAGGGTTACGGCAAAAACAGGATACACTTCGTGTACAAAACGGACAATCTCTTTCGAAGTATCAGGGTTTCATACGGAAATTCGTCTGTTACAAAGGGATTTCATTTTTGTGAACTTATTTGAACTCCCTTGTTTTTCTGTGTTTAAAATGCACCATTCAAAGCCTCATCATCAATTTACAACCCTTTCTGACTTCATTTGTTATTTTTCATGCATTTATTTATTATTTTGAGCTATAAAACCTTGAAATTGAAAAGCATTTGAAATGAACTCTGAAAAGGTTCCAAGTTGGCATGGCATCATCATTTCACCCACATAGCATGTGCGAGAAAGTAAAGAGGTTACGACAAAAACTGGATACACTTCGTGTACAAAAGGGACAATCTCTTTCGAAGTATCAGGGTTTCATACGGAAACTCGTCTGTTACAAAGGGATTTCAATTTTTTTGAACTTATATGAACTCCATTGTTTTTCTGTGTTCAAAATGCACCATTCAAAGCCATATTATCAATTTACAACCCTTTCTGACTTCATTTGTTATTTTTCATGCATTTACTGATTATTTGGAGCTATAAGACCATGAAATTGAAAAGCATTTGAAATGAACTCTGAAAAGGTTCCAAGTTGGCATGGTATCATCATTTCACCCACATAGCATGTGCGAGAAAGTAGAAAGTAGAGAGGGTTACGGCAAAAACTGGATACACTTCGTGTACAAAACGGACAACTCTTTCGAAGTATCAGGGTTTCATACGTAAACTCGTTTGTTACAAAGGGATTTCAAATTTTTGAACTTATTTGAACTCTATTGTTTTTCGGTGTTCAAAATGCACCATTCAAACCAACATGATCAATTTACAACCCTTTCTGACTTCATTTGTTATATTTCATGCATTTATTGAGTATTTTGAGCTATAAGACCATGAAATTGAAAAGCATTTGAAATGAACTTTGAAAAGGTTCCTAGTTGGCATGGTATCACCATTTCACCCACATAGCATGTCCGAGAAAGTAGAGAGGGTTACAACAAAAACTGTATACACTTCATGTACAAAACGGACAATCTCTTTTGAAGTATCAGGGTTTCATACGGAAACTCGTCGGTTACAAAGGGATTTCAATTTTTTTGAACTTATTTGAGCTCCATTGTTTTTCTGTGTTCAGAATGCACCATTTGAAGCCACAACATCAATTTACAACCCTTTCTGACTTCATTTGTTATTTTTCATGCATTTACTGATTATTTTGAGCTATAAGACCACGAAATTGAAAACCATTTGAAACGAACTCTGAAAAGGTTCCAACTTGGCATGGTATCATCATTTTACCCGCTAGCATGTGCGAGAAAGCAGAGAGGGTTACGGCAAAAACTGGATACACTTCGTGTACAAAACGAACAATCTCTTTCGAAGTATCAGGGTTTCATACGGAAACTCGTCTGTTACAAAGGGATTTCATTTTTTTTGAACTTATTTGAAGTCCCTTATTTTTCTGTGTTCAAAATGAACCATTCAAAGCCACATCATCAATTTACAACCCTTTCTGACTTCATTTGTTATTTTTCATGCATTTACTGATTATTTTGAGCTATAAGACCATGAAATTGAAAAGCATTAGAAATGAACTCTGAAACCAAAGTACATACATAGTTCTCCAGAGCATTAAAACCAAAGTACATACATAGTTCTCATTGAACAACATATAGCTGTCCAGAGCATCTAATTAAACCATACATTGAAATTATGTAAAACATTTCAATGCAACAACAAATGCAATCATAATCGCAACCAAGGTAACAACTGATCCAACTGCATAATGATACCGATCCTCGGTATGAATGGCATATTATCTAATCTTTTTAATCTTCAACCGCATTGCATCCATCTTGATCTTGTGATCATCGACGACATCCGCAACATGCAACTCCAATATCATCTTCTCCTCCTCAATTTTTCTTATTTTTTCCTTCAAGTAATTGTTTTCTTCTTCAACTAAATTTAACCTTTCGACAATAGGGTCGGTAGGAATTTCCGGTTCAACAACCTCCTAGATAAATAAAATCTATGTCACATTGGTCGGCATAATTGTCATAAACAATAAATGAACCAAATAGTTATGAAAAGATAATATATACCACATCTGAATCATAGACAGGACGAGGACCGACGGGGGCGGATACCAAAACCATCGCACTATATAATAACAAGGAATAATAAAAGTAAGAAAATTAGACAAGTATCTATCTGAAGTCAGAATTTTTTTCTTTCAGAACGAAGATAAGAACAAGAGGCTCACCGCGGTGGTGCCGGCGACGAGATCGGCGCGGGCGATCGACGGCGGTGAAGACGGGACGGGGACAGGGCGTGACGGACCGCTAAATCTAGACAAATCTCGTTGAAAATGGAGTTCGGAGGTCAAGTTTCGAGAGGAGAAAGCTTAACTAGTGTGGCTCGGGCATTTCATCGAATACCTGATGTGCATAGGAGGTGAACTATAGCACCCAAATGCCCTCCCCTCGCCGGCTTGACAAAACAGAGCACTCTGGAGTGCTCTGCCGCGGCGGTGGGTATATATAAGCAAGTTATTTGTCCCGGTTCGTGGCATGAACCGTGACTAAAGCCCGCCCTTCTGTCCCGGTTCAAGCCACGAACCGGGACCAATGGTTGTGGGCCAGGAGCGAGGACCATTGGTCCCGGTTCGTGGCTTGAACCGGGACAAATGGTTCCACACGAACCAGGACCAATGCCCACGAGGCCCCGGCCGTCCCCCTGGGCTCACGAACCGGGTCTAATAGCCCCGTGGGTCCCGGTTCTTGAAGAACCGGGACTAATGGGCTGGCCAGGCCCGAACGTTAGCCCTATTTTCCATTAGTGAAATGTTTTAGGTGCTTGCAAAATATTTTGGCCAAATGACATCTGAGGAGCTCTGTATAAAAAAACATAGATTATGCTCAAACATAAAATCCGAAACGTGGGTACAGAGCCAGAGTTTGTATTTCCTTTCATATGGAGAGCCTAAAAATTCTTGTTGATTCGTGCTAGTGAACGTTCAGTAGGGTGCCTGTTGGGGCATAGCTTAGAAGCATACAGTCTGTTGTCTCTTGTAGCACACGGGCAAGTTGGTATGGAAACTGTCTAATATAATTACCTTATAAGCGTATGGCACAATTAACATCCATTTTTTTTATCCTTTTGCAGGCTTTCCTATTTAAACCATTTTTGGCTGTTACACTGTGTTTCCTTGTATTTCCAGCTTAAACACTAAAATGCTTGTCCTTTTCTCTTTTGCTGAAATTACCCTCTTTTGAATCAGGTGAAGCAATTCCACCTCGCAGGCCTGAATGCTATGAGAAGGGGTGCTATATTCGTCAGGAGCTTATCGCACGCATGCACAACCATGGTGTCATTAGGAAGCTCCTGCTACCCTTGAAGTTCGTTGATGAAAATGACCAAGGTATTAATTCTGTTCTAAGTAATGCACCTATCCAGGCAATCTATCTGTCAACCAGGTACTGATTCTGCAATCTCTGTCAACAGAACTCGAGCGGGCTGTTGCTCCCGGCTCAGATGTCGTGGATGAGGCTTCCGGTAAGATAGTTGGTACAGTAAGCACCGCTGTCGGGAGCCATGGGATTGACCTGCTGCGTCTTGATGCAGTGTTGAAGTAAGACACAACCCTCGCCATCAGTGACAGCAAAGATGTGAGGGTCAAGGCGATTAAGCCAGACTGGTGGTCGGCTGAGTGGACAGAGGTCTTAGGACAGCAGAGTGCAGTCACTTGATCTTCTAAAGATCCAGTATCTGACCAAAACTTTTAGTGAAATGAAGTGATGAAATTCTTCAGAGTTAATAGAGGCAAACCTGAAGGATTTGGGCGCCTCTTTCATAGAGGAGCAGTTTCAGATAGTTCAGCAAAGCAAAGGTTACCTGACCGTGGTGTGTCGATTTCTGGACCTTATTTCTTCTTTACTCTATTTTCCCTTGTATCAGTGACAGGTCAAGAATAAGCAATTTTGACAGTGTACAAAGTATACACTCGAATAAGTATTCTTTTTTATGGTTTGCCACTCCCCAAAAATGTGTTCTTTCCACCGTTCCTCAAACGGATACTCCAATTTTGCAAAGAAATAATATCTTGTTAGGAAGTCATGTCCAAAGTTCTTAGTTTGCATTCGGAACGAACAAATATCTTCTCGTGGTTAATTAGCTGAAACTGTATTACACTTAAACAACTGTATAACTTGTTGTCCCCTCTGACTCTGTTCTGAGCACTTAATCATCACTACTTTGCCGCACCTAAAAAGTCTATCTTCTAAAATAAGAGATATTGAATGAACAGACCGCAATTTCAGAAATATTATTATGTATTTTTCATCTTGTTTGGAACAAGATTAATCATGATCCCCATGATTCAGCTAATTGGGAGAAAACAAATAGCCAGGAGCTATTCCTGGTCCCTTAATGAGGCATGCCAATTGCAAACTAGAATGCTCGAACCAGGTAGGTATCACAAAAGAGACTGAGGTGACAATTCTGTTCTTGCTAACTTGGTCGTCACTCCTGTAAAGCAATACACCTCCAGCCGGCAATCACACTCATGTCGTTACCTCATGTGTAGAAATCTGGACAGGTGTAATCACAAATCCTGATGCTTCCCAAATCTAGGATGTCAGTTGATGTTAGTGGCATTGCAAGTGCAATTCTAATACGAACGAAATGTAGAACTTGTGCACATTATGTTTGTGGTATTGCTGGTATGAACCAAGCAAAGACCGAGCTCTAATTCTTGCCCGCACAGGTATGTGGATGGCTTGATGGTTTCTTCGCAAATTATATACGAGTGTTCCACCTAGCAACGGTCGATCTCTAGTCCTTGCCCGCAGAAGTTGCAAACTATATATGAGCATGTTCTGGCTCTCTTCTCACCCTTGAATAATTAGGAAAACCACTACAATGAGATACAGATAATGTATGGTGCAACAACCACGATATTGGAGCTATTCAACATTTTCATAAAGAGCACATGTACGTGTACATCTTCCTGATGTAAGTTATGATAAATCTATCAAGCTCACAGTGTGGTTCCTTAGAAAATCAAGCTCACATTCTGAGATAGCCTCTGCGTTTGCCATATCAAGTCATATCGTCAAATTAACCATGTGATGCTTATTTTCGATAAAGGGTGTTTATTATTGACTCAGAGCGTAGCATCGAGGCATACAATCATAATGAGTACACACCCAGCCTTTGCATAATTAACATGCATACAACCAACACAACACACACACACAGACACACACACACACACACACACAAATGATCACGCCGACAAAAAACGAAATCATACAAGACCAAAGCTATGCCTTGGCCGATGAAGAAGGAAAAGAACCTGAAGCTATGAGAATAACAATTGACAACACAAAGACTACGAGAAGGGTTCTACAAAAAGTGATGCCTTCAGGAAGCGAAGGACGTACAAGCGCCGCTGTCGCCGGATCCACCCGCCGATGGTCAGATTGTGGGTTTCAACTTGAAGATGAAATCCGAGCTAACTCCCAGCAATGTCATCATCATGGTAACGACACAAGAACACCACAATTGCTAGGTAGAACTAACTAAGGCCAGATGAGAGTTTTCAACCCGGAGCTCAAGATTGCGTACTCAAGAAGTACCATCCAATCAAAGTCAAGTTATGTTGTCTGCTCCACTTGTCTCGATCTCAATAGTTGCATATGCGAACGGTCACCATAATGAGCGATGATCATGTCTGCATAGGTAGGCTGACAAGACTCAACAAGAGCCACTCGCTACCATCTGAAGAAGTCTGACGGGGAGGACGGATTGCGGCACTGCCAAATCCGGAATTCAGGACACTTCAGAGGCCTTGCACCATCCTCACAAATGGCAGCCAAGCCTGATCTACATGAAGGGACAACACCACTCGCTTCCACTAGCTCCATCGTCCTCGCTTATTGATCCAGGTCAAACAGGTTGAAGATTCTCAGGTGTCTACCGTCCGGCCGTTGAGCGGCATGCTGGCTAGAATCATGTCGCTACCCGAGCTACCGCCCGACCCACAGCACAAGACCACCATATGCGTGCTTTCCTGGTTAAGATGT
Organism: Triticum aestivum; assembly: GCF_018294505.1. NCBI lineage: Eukaryota > Viridiplantae > Streptophyta > Magnoliopsida > Poales > Poaceae > Triticum > Triticum aestivum. Next base: position 644,144,988 of record NC_057803.1, on the reverse strand, counting down.
GGGCGATAGCCGCGAGGCCTGCGACAACTATGCTTGGCCACCGCCTCAACCTCCACTCCATGTCGGGGAGGAGAAGAGCGGTTCCCGCGCTCTTGCCATGGAGCTAACAGCGCCCCGAGTGGCTACTTCCATTGAAAATATGGTGTGTCCATAAGTGATGGGTTGGTGGCGGCAAGCACCCTAGTGCCGTTCTGGCCACCCACAGCCATCCTTCCTTCGGATCCAGCCTCGTGTGGAGCGCCGCCGTCGCTGCAACTTGGGCCTTTAAAACATCTCCCCGCCACCAGCAGTCCTTGTCCGAGTAGAGAAGTACAGGCTAGTGATTCGCATCACGGTGGCATTAGAGGCTTAGAGCCCTCCAGCTTGTCCGAGTAGTGCGCATTCATGGGGCAGCGGAGGTGCATGGAGGACGGCGGGTTACCCATCCCCGCTTCAAGCCACAGTGCCAGGAGGGCAGTACGGGGCTACGAGCGAGGCCATGCCAACTAGAGGAGCAGTGACAACGCTGCGCATGGGCCGTGCTGGGGACGAGTCGAGCTCCCACGGCGTGCATCCGTGAGATCTCCTTCAAGTAAGGCATCGTCGTTGTTGGAACTTCTCCCTCAGAATCGATCACATCAAATCATGAAAAAGACGCGCACAGGATAACTTTTACCAAAGGCATGTGTCGTGCCTCTCTTTTCCCGCTTTATTTCTTTTTCTGTTTTCTTGTCCGCACATTGTTACAATCATGATGCTGCCCTGGTCACCTATATATATAGATGTGCAGCACCACCGACCAAAGACACCATGTTCTACACGGACAAGACTTCCTAGTACGACTTGGACACGTAAACAACACCAGCTAAACAGGAAGCATTGATTGATTCCTAAACCGGACACTTTCCAATTCCTGCACTACTTAACTCACCGTACTAACCTAGTACTAATCCGATACAATCTCTCCCTCATCTTGACTTGTCATCTTTCTCGTGCTTCTCCGATCTTGACGTTTGTTGACGATTCATTCTTTGTCGACTCATCCACTCGCACCACGACAAGTGAAATGGCCGGCTAGATTGTTACCAACATTCTCCCCTCCAATTTCGGCTTGGCGAATTTAGGAACCACTTCAATTATGCCTTGGACTACCCAGCCTTGCCTACCCTACCCGTTGGACTTCACCATCCACCCTAGCAAGATACATGCCGGCTCCTTGTGGATCACACCACCCTGTGGACTACACCGCCCACTCCAGCTTCATATAGAGACATAGCCTCATTGAAGAGACTCACCTTCACTGGTTTACCGCCCCCACATAGTTGAACTTGATCCTCTCGTCGAGACACATAGACGACCTGGATGCGCTTCATCTTCAACGCCCCCTCACAGAGACGAGCACTTCAGTAGTAGAAAAAGGGCCTAATGTTCAACTCTTTAGTCCCGGTTTGTAATAGAACCGACACTAATGTGACCATTAATGCCGGTTCCAACGGCTAGGTGGACGGCTCTCATTAGTACCGGTTCGTGGTGAACTTTTAGTACCGGTTCGTGCCACGAACCGGTACTAAAAGTTCACCTTTCGTCCCGGTTCGTGTAACCAACCGGGACTAAAGATACCACTATATATAGTGCTTCTTCCAACCCGAGCCGAAGCGCTATGTTTTTCCCCTCCTAACTGTTTTCTTCCCCTCTTGCTCGAGCTCACCTTCATTTTTGCCAAAATTTTCCAACATTTGATGGCACCCCATCCATCCAAGTGATCACAAAGGTTAGCAATTTTGTCCTTTCATCTCTCATTGCTAGATTAGCTCTTGCAATGCTCTATAAGTATAGTGATTTGTGAGTTTTTAGTTTGGGAGGAATTATATATGGTAGTTTATTTGATTTATATGCAATTTGAGGTCAAAATAACTCTTAGTTTGCATATGTAGGTGTGGTTTACTTAGTGCCTTCCCGTCTCCGTCCTAACCACCGTCGATCGCCCGCACCATCCCGTTGCCAGCACCAGCTTGTGGTGAGCCTCTTCTTCTTATCTTTTTAATATAGGAAAAAAATCATATTTGTGTTATTTAGATATATAGTTACTTGTATAATTATCTTACCCGTACGTTGTTTGTTATGCATAGTGCCATAGTTTTGATATCCGTTCCCGTCGGCTCTCGTACGGGTTATGATTCGGATGTGGTATATTCTCTTTTATAACTATTTGTTGCATTTTGTGTTTATGACAAATTATGCCCATCAAGTTGACATAGATATTTGTATCTAGGAGGTATGTGAACCGGAAATTCCAACCGACCCTACTGTCGAGAGGTTAAATTTAGTTGACAAATAAAATGAGTATTTGAAAGAAAAATTGAAAACAATTGAGGGGGAGGGAGATGGAATTGGAGTTGCATGTTGCCGATGTCGTCGATGATCACAAGATCAAGATGGAGATAATGCGCTTGAAGATTAGAAATATTAGAAAATATGCCATCGACAGTGAGGCTTGATATCATTATGTTGTTGGATCAATTGTTACCTCAGTTGCGATCTTGATCACATTTGTTGTTGCATTTAAATGATTTATCTAGAGAATTATTTGTATGTTGTTTTATGAGAACAAATGTTGTATGAACATTAATGGCATGCATAGTTTTCTACTTGCGGCTGAAGAAAACAAGCGGGCGGATGGTTTTAAGCCTTGTCCTTGTGCTAACTGTAAGAATAATTTGAATTACTCTAAGTCAAGAACCATTCATGTCCACCTGTTTGGGTCCGGTTTCATGCCCCAGTATAATGTTTGGACCAAGCACGGAGAAAGAGGAGTTATGATGGAAGACAATGAAGAAGAAGAGGACGACGACAGCTATCCTGGCCATGGATTCCCTGAATATGATGGTACAACAATGGGGGAAGAAGTTGAGCCGGCAATGCGGGAAGCAGCTGAATAAGAGGCATCAGATGAGCCCACCGATGATCTAGGTTTGGCCATTGCTGATGCAAAGAGAAGCTGCGCAAGTGAAAAGGAGAAGAAGAAGTTGCAGCGTATGTTAGAGGATCACAAGAAATTGTTGTATCCGAATTGCGAAGCCGACAAGAAAAAGTTGGGCACCACACTAGAATTGCTGCAATGGAAGGCAGAGAATGGTGTATCTGACAAGGGATTTGGAAAGTTGCTGATAATGTTAAAGAAGACGCTTCCAAAGGACAACGAATTGCGCGAGAGTACGAAGCAAAGAAGGCTGTCTGCCCTCTAGGATTAGAGGTGCAGAAGATACATGCATGCTCTAATGAATGCATCCTCCATCGTGGTGAGCACGAGGATTTGAACGCATGCCCGGTATGCGGTGCATTGCGCTATAAGATCAGCCGCGATGACCCTAGTGATGTCGAGGGCGAGGGCCGCGGGAAGAAGATTCCTGCCAAGGTGATGTGGTATGCTCCTATAATACCACAGTTGAAACATTTGTTCCAAAACAAAGAGCATGCCAAGTTGACGTGATGGCACAGAGAAGACCATAAGAAAGATGGGAAGTTGAGAGTACCTGCTGACGGGTCGCAGTGGAGAAAAATCGAGAGAAAGTACTGGAAGGACTTTGCAGGTGACGCAAGGAACGTATGCTTTGGTCTAAGCACAGATGGCATTAATCCTTTTGGGGAGTAGAGCAGCAATCATAGCACCTGGCCTGTTATTCTATGTATGTATAACCTTCCTTCTTGGTTGTGCATGAAACGGAAGTTCATTATGATGCCAGTGCTCATCCAAGGGCCTAAGTGTTGGGAAACGTAGCAGAAATTCAAAATTTCCCTACGTGTCACCAAGATCTATCTATGGAGAAACCAGCAACGAGGGGAAGGAGAGTGCATCTACATACCCTTGTAGATCGCTAAGCGGAAGCGTTCAAGAGAACGGGGTTGAAGGAGTCGTACTCGTCGTGATCCAAATCACCGGAGATCCTAGTGCCGAACGGACGGCACCTCCGCGTTCAACACACATACAGCCCGGCGACGTCTCCCATGCCTTGATCCAGCAAGGAGAGAGGGAGAGGTTGAGGAAGACTCCGTACAGCAGCAGCACAACGGCGTGGTGGTGATGGAGGAGCGTGGCAATCCTGCAGGGCTTCGCCAAGCACCGCGGGAGAGGAGAAGGGAGAGAGGTAGGGTTGCGCCAAGAGGGAGAGTAACTCATCTGTTGGCAGCCCCAAAACCCTCAAGTATATATAGGGGGAGAGGGAGTGCTGCGCCCCCACCTAGGGTTCCACCCCTAGGGGCGGCGGCCAGCCCAAACCCATCTAAGGTGCGTCCAAGGGGGGAGAGGGGAAACTTGCCCCCCAAGTTAGGTGGGTGCGCCCCCTCCCCCAAACCCTTGGCGCCTTGGGCCCTTGTGGGGGGGGGCACCAGCCCACCTGGGGCTGGTCCCCTCCCATACTTGGCCCATGCAGCCCTCCGGGGCCGGTGGCCCCACTTGGTGGACCCCCGGGACCCTCCCGGTGGTCCCAGTACGTTACCGATAAAACCTGAAAATTTTCGATGACCAAAACAGGACTTCCCATATATAAATCTTTACCTCCGGACCATTCCAGAACTCCTCGTGATGTCCGGGATCTCATCCGGGACTCCGAACAACATTCGGTAACCACATACAAACTTCCTTTATAACCCTAGCGTCATCGAACCTTAAGTGTGTAGACCCTACGGGTTCGGGAACCATGCAGACATGACTGAGACGTTCTCCGGTCAATAACCAACAGCGGGATCTAGATACCCATGTTGGCTGCCACATGTTCCACGATTATCTCATCGGATGAACCACGATGTCAAGGACTCAATCGATCCTGTATACAGTTCCCTTTGTCTAGCGGTATTGTACTTGCCCGAGATTCGATCGTCGGTATGCCGATACCTTGTTCAATCTCGTTACCGGCAAGTCTCTTTACTCGTTCCGTAACACATCATCCCATGATCAACCCCTTGGTCACATTGTGCACATTATGATGATGTCCTACCGAGTGGGCCCAGAGATACCTCTCCGTTACACGGAGTGACAAATCCCAGTCTCGATTCCTGCCAACCCTACAGACACTTTCGGAGATACCTGTAGTGCACCTTTATAGCCACCCAGTTACATTGTGATGTTTGGTACACCCAAAGCATTCCTACGGTATCCGGGAGTTGCACAATCTCATGGTCTAAGGAAATGATACTTGACATTAGAAAAGCTTTAGCATACGAACTACGATCTTTGTGCTAGGCTTAGGATTGGGTCTTGTCCATCACATCATTCTCCTAATGATGTGATCCCGTTATCAACGGCATCCAATGTCCATGGTCAGGAAACTGTAACCATCTATTGATCAACGAGCTAGTCAATCAGAGGCTTACTAGGGACATGGTGTTGTCTATGTACCCACACATGTATCTGAGTTTCCTATCAATACAATTATAGCATGGATAATAAACGATTATCATGAACAAGGAAATATAATAATAATAACTAATTTATTATTGCCTCTAGGGCATATTTCCAATAGTCTCCCACTTGCACTAGAGTCAATAGTCTAGTTCACTTCACCATGTGATTAACACTGATAGGTCATATCGCCATGTCACCAATATCCAAAGAGTTTACTAGTGTCACTAAACTAATTCACATCACCATGTGATTAAGACTCAATGAGTTCTGGGGTTTGATCATGTTTTGCTTGTGAGAGAGGTTTTAGTCAGCGGGTCTGCAACATTCAGATCCGTATGTATCTCGCAATTCTCTATGTCATATTGTAAATGCTGCTTCCACGCTCCACTTGGAGCTATTCCAAATGGTTGCTCCACCATACGTATCCGGTTTGCTACTCAGAGTCATTCGGATAGGTGTTAAAGCTTGCATCGACGTAACCCTTTACGCCGAACTCTTTATCACCTCCATAATCGAGAAACATGTCCTTATTTACTCCAAGGACAATTTTAACCGCTGTCCAATGATCCATTCCTGGATCATTCTTGTACCCCTTGACTGACTCATGGCAAGGCACACTTCCGGTGTGGTACACAACATAGCATACTATAGAGCCTATGTCTGAAGCATAGGGGACGACATTCGTCCTTTCTCTCTCTTCTGCCGTGGTCGAGATTTAACTCTTAACTTCATACCTTACAACTCAGGCAAGAACTCCTTCTTTGACTAATCCATCTTGAACACCTTCAAGATCATGTCAAGGTATGTGCTCATTTGAAAGTACCATTTAGCGTTTTTGATCTATCCTCATAGATCTTGATACTCAATGTTCAACAGCTTATTCCAGGTTTTCTATTGAAAAACACTTTTCAAACAACCCTATATGCTTTCCAGAAATTCTACATTATTTCTGATCAACAATATGTCATTCACATATACTTATCAGAAATTCTATAGTGCTCCCACTCACTTCTTTGGAAATACAAATTTCTCATAAACTTTGTATAAACCCAAAATCATTGATCATCTCATCAAAGCGCACATTCCAACTCCGAGATGCTTACTCCAGTCCTTAGAAGGATCGCTGGAGCTAGCATACCTTTTAGCATCCTTAGGATCGACAAACCTTTCTGATTGTATCACATACAACCTTTCCTTACGAAAACCGATAAGGAAACTCGTTTTGACATCCAATTGGTTGATTTCATAAATGCAGCTAATGCTAACATGATTCCGACGGACTTAAGCATCGCTACGGATGAGAAAATCTCATCGTAGTGAACTCCTTGAACTTGTGAAAAACTCTTCACCACAAGTCGAGCTTCATAGACGGCGACATTACCGTCCACGTCCGTCTTCTTCTTAAAGATCCATTTATCTCAATGGCTTGCCGATCAACGGGAAAGGCCACCAAAGTCCATGCTTTGTTCTGATACATGGATCCTATCTCGGATTTCATGGCTTCTAACCATTTGTTGGAATATGGGCCCACCATTGCTTCTCCATAACTCGTAGGTTCATTGTTGTCTAGCAACATGACCTTCAAGACAGGTTTACTGTACCACTCTGAAGTAGTACGCATCCTCGTCACCCTACAAGGTACGGTAGTGACTTGATCCGAAGTTTCATGGTCACTATCATAAGCTTCTACTTCAATTGGTGTAGGTGCCACATGAACAACTTCATGTGCCCTTCTACACACTAATTGTAGTGACGGTTCAATAACCATATCAAGTCCCCACCATCCTCCCACTCAATTCTTTCGAGAGAAACTTTTCCTCGAGAAAGGACCCATTTCTAGAAACAATTACTTTTGCTTCCGGATCTGAGATAGGAGGTATACCCAACTGTTTTTGGGTGTCCTATGAAGATGCATTTTTATCCGCTTTGGGTTCGAGCTCATCAACCTGACGCTTTTTTACATAAGCGTCACAGCCCCAAACTTTTTAGAAACGACAACTTAGGTTTCTACAAACCATAGTTCAAAAGGTGTCATCTCAACGGAATTACGTGGTGCCCTATTTAAAGTGAGTGCGGTTGTCTCTAATGCCTAACCCATGAACGATAGTGGTAATTCGATAAGAGACATCACGGTACGCACCATATCCAATAGGGTGCAACTATGATATTCGGACACACCATCACACTATGGTGTTCCAGGCGGTATTAATTGTGAAAGAATTTCCACAATGTCTTAATTGCGTGCCAAAGCTCGTAACTCAGATACCCATCTCTATGATCATATCAGAGACATTTTATCCTTTTGTCACAATGATCTGCAACTTCACTCTGAAATTACTTGAACCATTCAATAATTCAGACTTGTGTTTCATCAAGTAAATATACTCAACATCTACTCGAATGATCTGTGAAGTAAGAACATAACGATATTCACTGCATGCCTCAGCACTCATTGGACTGCACACATCAAAATATGTTACTTCCAACAAGTTGATATCTTGTTCCATCTTACTGAAAACGAGGCTTTTCAGTCATCTTGCCCATGTGGTATGATTTGCATATCTCAAGTGATTCAAAATCAAGTGAGTCCAAACGATCCATCTGCATGGAGTTTCTTCATGCGTATACACCAATAGACATGGTTCGCATATCTCAAACTTTTCAAAAACGAGTGAGTCCAAAGATCCATCAATATGGAGCTTCTTCATGTGTTTTATACCAATATGACTTACATGGCAGTGCCACAAGTAAGTGGTACTATCATTACTATCTTATATCTTTTGGCATGGAAATGTGTATCACTACGATCGAGATGCAATAAACCATTCCTTTAGGTGCAAGACCGTTGAAGGCATTATTCAAATAAATATAGTAACCATTATTCTTCTTAAATGAATAACCGTATTGCGATAGACATAATCCAATCATGTCTATGCTCAACGCAAACACCAAATGACAATTATTCAGGTTTAATACTAATATTGATGGTAGATGGAGCGTGCGATGTTTGATCACATCAAACTTGGAAACACTTCCAACACATATCATCAGCTCACCTTTAGCTAGTCTCCGTTTATTCCGTAGCTCTTTTATTTCGAGTTACTAACACTTAGCAACCGAACCGGTATCTTAATACTCTGGTGCTACTAGGAGTACTAGTAAAGTACACATTAACATAATGTATATCCAATATACTTCTATCGACCTCGCCAGCCTTCTCATCTACCAAGTATCTAGAGTAATTCTGCTTCAGTGGCTGTTCCCCTTATTACAGAAGCACTTAGTCTCGGGTTTGGGTTCAACCTCGGGTTTCTTCACTAGAGCAGCAGCTGATTAGTCGTTTCATGAAGTATCCCTTCTTGCCCTTGCCCTTCTTGAAACTAGTGGTTTCACCAACCATAAAAAATTGATGCTCCTTCTTGATTTCTACTTTCGTGGTGTCAAACATCACGAATATCTCAAGGATCATCATATCTACCACTGATATGTTATAGTTCATCATGAAGCTCTAGCAGCTTGGTGGCAATGACTTTGGAGAAACATCACTATCTCATCTGGAAGATCAACTCCCACTCGATTCAAGTGATTGTTGCACCCAGACAATCTGAGCACAAGCTCAACGATTGAGCTTTTCTCCCTTAGTTTGCAGGCTAAGAAAATCGTCGGAGGTCTTATACCTCTTGACGTGGGCACGAGCCTGAAATCCCAATTTCAGCCCTCAAAATATCTCATATGTTCCGTGACGTTTCGAAAAATGTCTTTGGTGCCTCAACTCTAAACCGTTTAACTGAACTATCAAGTAGTTATCAAAACGTGTATGTCCGATGTTTGCAACATCCACAGACTACGTTTGGGGTTCAGCACACTGAGCGGTGCATTAAGGACATAAGCTTTCTACTGTCCACATAATCGCTACTGTCAACTTTCAACTATATTTTCTCTAGGAACATCTCTAAACAGTGGAACTAAAGCGCGAGCTTACGACATAATTTGCAAAGATCTTTTGACTATGTTCAGGATAATTAAGTTCATCTCATGAACTCCCACTCAGATAGACATCCCTCTAGTCATCTAAGTGATTACATGATCCGAGTCAACTAGGCCGTGTCCGATCATCACGTGACATGGACTAGTCATCATCGGTGAACATCTTCATGTTGATCGTATCCACCATACAACTCATGCTCGACCTTTCGGTCTCTTGTGTTCCGAGGACATGTCTATACATGCTAGGCTCGTCAAGTCAACCTAAGTGTTTCACGTGTGTAAATCTGGCTTACACCCGTTGTATGTGAACATAAGAATCTAACACACCCGATCATCACGTGGTGCTTCGAAACAACGAACTTTCGCAATGCTGCACAGTTAGGGGGAACACTTTCTTGAAATTTTAATGAGGGATCATCTTATTTACTACCGTCGTTCTAAGCAAATAAGATGCAGAAACATGATAAACATCACATGCAATCAAATAGTGACATGATATGGCTAATATCATTTTGCTCCTTTTGATCTCCATCTTCGGGGCTCCATGATCATCATCGTCGCCGGCATGACACCATGATCTCCATCATCGTGTCTTCATGAAGTTGTCTCGCCAACTATTACTTCTACTACTATGGCTACCGGTTAGGAAAAAAGTAAAGTAATTACATGGTGTTGTTTAATGACACGCAGGTCATACAATAAATAAAGATAACTCCTATGGCTCCTGCCGGTTGTCATACTCATCGACATGCAAGTCGTGATTCCTATTACAAGAACATGATCAATCTCATACATCACATATCATTCATCACATTCTTCTTGGCCATATCACATCACATAGCATACCCTACAAAAACAAGTTAGACGTCCTCTAATTGTTGTCTGCGTGTTTTACGTCGCTGCTATGGGTTTCTAGCAAGAACGTTTCTTACCTACGCAAAACCACAACGTGATATGTCAATTGCTATTTACCCTTCATAAGGACCCTTTTCATCAAATCCGATCCGAGTAAAGTGGGAGAGACTGGCACCCACTAGCCACCTTATGCACCAAGTGCATGTCAGTCGGTGGAACTTGTCTCACGTAAGTGTACGTGTAAAGTCTGTCCAGGCTGCTTCATCCCACGATACCGTCGAAACAAGATTGGACTAGTAACGGTAAGCATATTGAACAAAATCAATGCCCACAACTACTTTGTGTTCTACTCGTGCAAAGAATCTACGAAATAGACCTAGCTTATGATGCCACTGTTGGGGAACGTAGCAGAAATTTAAAATTTTCCTACGTGTCACCAAGATCTATCTATGGAGAAACCAGCAACGAGGGGAAGGAGAGTGCATCTACATACCCTTGTAGATCGCTAAGCGGAAGCGTTCAAGAGAACGGGGTTGAAGGAGTCGTACTCGTCGTGATCCAAATCACCGGAGATCCTAGTGCCGAACGGACGGCACCTCCACGTTCAACACACGTACAGCCCGACGACGTCTCCCATGCCTTGATCCATCAAGGAGAGAGGGAGAGGTTGAGGAAGACTCCGTCCAGCAGCAGCACAACAGCGTGGTGGTGATGGAGGAGCGTGGCAATCCTGCAGGGCTTCGCCAAGCACCGCGGGAGAGGAGAAGGGAGAGAGGTAGGGCTGCGCCAAGAGGGAGAGAAACTCATCTGTTGGCAGCCCCAAAACCCTCAAGTATATATAGGGGGAGAGGGAGGGCTGTGCCCCCACCTAGGGTTCCATCCTAGGGGCGGCGGCCAGCCCAAACCCATCTAGGGTGCGTCCAAGGGGGGGATAGGGGAAACTTGCCCCCCAAGTTAGGTGGGTGCGCCCCCTCCCCCAAACCCTAGGCGCCTTGGGCCCCTGTGGGGGGGGCGCACCAGCCCACCTGGGGCTGGTCTCCTCCCACACTTGGCCCATGCAGCCCTCCGGGGCCGGTGGCCCCACTTGGTGGACCCCCGGGACCCTCCCGGTATGTTACCGATAAAACCCAAAACTTTTTCGGTGACCAAAACAGGACTTCCCATATATAAATATTTACCTCCGAACCATTCCAGAACTACTCGTGACGTCAGGGATCTCATCCAGGACTCTGAACAACATTCGGTAACCACATACAAACTTCCTTTATAACCCTAGCGTCATCGAACCTTAAATGTGTAGACCCTACGGGTTCGGGAACCATGCAGACATGACCAAGACATTCTCTGGTCAATAACCAACAGCGGGATCTGGATACCCATGTTGGCTCCCACATGTTCCACGATGATCTCATCGGATGAACCACGATGTCAAGGACTCAATCGATCCTGTATACAGTTCCCTTTGTCTAGCGGTATTGTACTTGCCCGAGATTCGATCGTCGGTATGCCGATACCTTGTTCAATCTCGTTACCGGCAAGTCTCTTTACTCGTTCTGTAACACATCATCCCGTGATCAACCCCTTGGTCACATTGTGCACATTATGATGATGTCCTACCGAGTGGGCCCAAAGATACCTCTACGTTACACGGAGTGAAAAATCCTAGTCTCGATTCGTGCCAACCCTATAGACACTTTCGGAGATACCTGTAGTGCACCTTTATAGCCACCCAGTTACGTTGTGACGTTTGGTACACCCAAAGCATTCCTACGGTATCCGGGAGTTGCACAATCTCATGGTATAAGGAAATGATACTTGACATTAGAAAAGCTTTAGCATACGAACTACGATCTTTGTGCTAGGCTTAGGATTGGGTCTTGTCCGTCACATCATTCTCCTAATGATGTGATCCCGTTATCAACGACATACAATGTCCATGGTCAGGAAACCGTAACCATCTATTGATCAACGAGCTAGTCAATCAGAGGCTTACTAGGGACATGGTGTTGTCTATGTACCCACACATGTATCTGAGTTTCCTATCAATACAATTATAGCATGGATAATAAACGATTATCATGAACAAGGAAATATAATAATAATAACTAATTTATTATTGCCTCTAGGGCATATTTCCAACACTAAGTAACCCGGCAACGACATTGATGTGTACCTAAGGCCATTAGTTGAAGAACTCTTACAGCTGTGGATTCAAAAAGGTGTATCTGCGTGGGATGAACACAAATAAGAAGAATTTGACCTACCTGAATTGCTGTTTGTGACCATCAATGATTGGCCTGCTCTCAGTAACCTTTCAGGACTGACAAACAAGAGATATCGTGCATGCACGCACTGTTTGGATGATACTGATTGTATATATTTGGATAATTGTAAGAATAATGTGTACCTAGGACATTGTCAATTTCTTCCGAGCTGTCATCCCGTAAGAAAGAAATGCAAGCATTTCAAAGGTGAGGCAGATCACCGCATGAAGCCTCGCCACCGTACCGGTGATGATGTACATGATATGGTCAAGGATTTGAAGGTAATATTTGAAAAGGGTCCTGGCGGACAATCTGTTCCGAATGACGCTGACGGACGCGCACCCATCTGGAAGAAGAAATGTATATTTTGGGACCTGCCCTATTGGAATGACCTAGAGATCCGCTCTGCAATCAACGTGATGCACGTGACAAAGAATCTTTGCGTGCCCCTGCTTGGCTTCTTGGGCGTGTATGGGAAGACAAAAGATACACCAGAGGCACGGGAGAACCATCAACATATGCACGGAAAGGACGACATACATCAGGGTCATGCTAGCTACGCTCTTACCAAAGAAGAGAAGGAAATCTTCTTTGAATGCCTGCTCAGTAGGAAGGTACCGTCTGGCTTCTCCTCGAATTTAAAGGGAATAATAAACATGGCATAGAAAAAGTTTCAGAACCTAAAGTCTCATGACTGCCACGTGATTATGACGCAGCTGCTTCCGGTTGCATTCAAGGGGCTTCTACCGGAAAACGTTCGATCATCCATTGTGAAGTTGTATGCATTCCTCAATGCAATCTCTCAGAAAGTAATCGATCCAGAAATCATACCAAGGTTGGAGAATGATTTGGTGCAATGTCTTGTCAGTTTCGAGTTGGTGTTCTCACCATCCTTCTTCAATATCATGACGCACGTCCTAGTTCACCTATGCGAAGAGATTGTCGTTTTGGGTCCCGTATTTCTACACAATATGTTCCCCTGTGAGAGGTTCATGGGAGTATTGAAGAAATATGTTCATAACCGTGCTAGGCCAAAAGGAAGCATCTCCAAGGGCCATAAAAATGAGGATCTCATTGAGTTTTGTGTTGACTTTATTCCTGACCTTAAGCTGATTGGTGTTCTTGAATCGCGGCATAAGGGCAGACTGGATGGAAATGGCACGCTAGGACCGGATCAAATAACATGTATGGACGGGCATTCTCTCACTGAAGCACACTACACGGTTATACAAAATTCCGACTTGGTGGCTCCGTGTATGGAGGAACATAAGACTATTCTAAGCTCCAAATACCAAGAGCAGTCTGAAGACTGGATTACACGTGAACAAACGAGGACTTTCACCGGTTAGTTGCAGACACCTGCCATGTATGACGCCGATATTGAAGATGAACTGTACTTGCTGTCCCAGTTACCATGTTCAAATATATTGACTTTCAATGGGTACGAGATAAATAGGAATACATTTTACACGATCGCCCAAGATAAAATGAGCACCAACCAAAACAGTGGTGTCCGCTTTGATGCAGCAACCAATAGGGGAAAGGACACATACTATGGTTACATAGAGGAGATATGAGAACTTGACTATGGACCTAATTTGAAGGTCCCTTTGTTTCTGTGCAAATGGGTCAATATGACAGGAGGCGGCGTAAAGGAAGACCCGTAGTATGGAATGACAACAGTGGATCTCAACAATCTTGCATACGCAGACCAACCATTCGTCCTAGCCAATGATGTGGCGCAGGTTTTCTATGTGAAGGAAATGTCTACCAAGCCGAGAAAAAGAAAAGATAAGGAAGTGAATACATCATATGATGAGTCAAAGCGCCACATAGTTCTTTCAGGGAAAATAAACATCGTGGGAGTGGATGACAAGACAGACATGTCAGAAGATTATGAAAATTTCATGAAATTGCTCCCTTCACAGTGAATATTGACCCGAGCATCCAGTTAAATGATGAAGATTGTCTGGTTACGGCGCAAAGGGACACACGCGAAGAAAAGATTTCACACCCAAAGACAGTAGGGAATCTTTATAATAGTTAGGGTGCTTATGTGTTTTGCATTTGAAACATGTACTTTTCTGCTTCGGACAAACATGTACCTTTCTGACTTCATTTGCTAATTTTCAGCTCATTTACTGATTTTTTAGCTAAATGTCCCTTGAAAACCACTTACAAATGAACTTTTGAAAAAGTTGAAAGTTGGCATGGTATCAACATTTCACCCACATAGCATGTGCAAAAAAAGTTGAGAGGGCTACGCAAATACTGGATGCACTTCATGTACAAAATGGACAATCTATTTCGAAGTATCAGGGTTTCGGACGAAAACTCATCTATTACAAAGGCAATTTACTTTTTTTTAACTTATTACAACTATATACTATTTGTGCGTTCAGTATGCACCACTCAAAGCCATGTCATGAACTTTCAACATTTTCTGACATCATTTGCTATTTTTCATGCATTTTATGATTTTTTAGCTAAATCACCTTGAAATTGTAAAGCACTACAAATGAACTCTAAAAAGGTTGAAAGTTGGCATTTGTATCATCATTTCACCCACATAGCATGTGCAAAAAAGTAGAGAGGGTTACGACAAAAACTACATCCACTTTGTGTACAAAATGTACAATCTCTTTCGAAGTATTAGTGTTTCGCACAAAAAATCATCTGTTGCAAAGGCATTTCATTTTTTTTAAAATAATCTATGTATTACAAAATTGAATATAATAATAAAACACACTAATATTAAACACAAGAAAAAGAATCACTGAAAAATTTATTTTTAAAGTGAAGTTACTCCCAAACTAGTGATTCACACAAATTTCAAATAATTCAAATTTAAACTATTCAAATTTGAATACTAATGGCACTAACAGAAAGTTTGTAATTTTTTGTACCTAAAGCAAAAATATTCAAAAAGAAACTCTAAATACAACAAAAATTAACTCAGAAATAAATAAAGCAGAAAATAAATAAACTAAATAAAAAAGCCCGCCTACTGGGCCACACCGACCTGCATACGAATAGAAACCCAACCTGTAGTTGGGCCAGGATGCAGGCCCGCGAGTCTCTGTAGGCCCACAGGGCAGCGAGATAGAGTTAGGCCGAGAAGCATGCTATAGAGAGGAGTTCCAGACAGCACCCCCGCTGGGGCTTTTAAACTGGCGCGGGCGCCCCTCGGCTAGCAAGGTGGGACTAAACTTGCCCGCACCACACCTGCGCCAGTGCACCCCTTTAGTACCGGGTCGTGGCTCCAACCGGTACTAAAGGGGGGGGGGGGTCTTTAGTACCGATT
>NC_057803.1:644121055-644129031 GCF_018294505.1 Triticum aestivum | reverse complement strand
CCACGACCCGGTACTAAAGGGGGTGTGCTTCCCGCCGCTTTCGCCTGGCCAAAACAGCCCTTTACTACCGGTTGGTGGCTCCAACCGGTACTAAAGGTGCCTTCTATATAAGAAGCACTTATGAATTTCGTCAGTTTTGTTCTCTTCTTCATCTGCTTCTTCTCCTCTGCCCAGTCGCCGCCGCCCCCCATCGGTGCCCCCGTCGCCGCCCCCGTCCCCGTCGCCGTCCCTGTCGCCGCCTGTCATAGTCCCCGTCGCCGCCCATAGCCGCGCCCATCGCTGTCCGTAGCCGCGCTGTCCCCGTCGCCGCCCGTCGCCATCCCCGTCGTCGCCGCCCGTCGCCATCCCCGTCGTCGCTGCCCGTCGCTGTCCCCATCGCTGACCCGGCCCATTGCCGCCCCCTTCGCCTCATCTCGCTGCTGTGAGCTCTTGCCCCGCCAAGGCCACACCCACACACACACACACACATTGTGTTAATTAGTTATAGAAATGTTAGAAATATTTCTACTTTTTAGTTATAGAAATGTTATAGAAATGTTAATTATAGAAATGTTAGTAATTTTTATGTTTTTTAGTTATAGAAATGTTTATAGAAATGTTAGAAATATTTCTGTTTTTCAGTTATAGAAATTTTATAGAAATGTTAGTAATTTTTATGGCTTTTAGTTATAGAAATGTTAGAAATTTTTCTGTTTTTTAGTTATAGAAATGTTAGTTATATAGAAATGCTAGAAATTTTAGAAATGTTAGTTTTAGTTAGATGAATTAGATGAATTAGCTAAATCACAATCCAAACATTTAAAATGTTACATTAGCATATAGTATTTGTTATCGACGTCAACGATGCCCCACCCGCATCCTCACCGTCGACCTGTTCGTGACGACGTCCTGCTTCCGAGGAACCATGTCCGGGACTGGGCTCCGCCGGGCTGGCACTGGGAGGTGCTACCTTCAGGGGTGCGCCGCTTGGTGAGGAACCCGGCCTCGGGTCCTGTCGTCGACCCAGAGCACCTTTGGTGGCATTCGCGTGGGCCACTTTCGGTGCGGAGGGAGCCGGCCCCGCTGGAGGTGGTACGCCACCGTGTCAGGGAGGAGGACAAGCACATCCGTCGCTACATGACTGCTATGGACATCAGGTTCTCCCATACCTGGCAGGTTCTTCGGGGATCTCACCCGAGCTATGATCCTGTGGTGGTTCCTTTTCTTTGGGTGTCCACCGCCCGCGCCTCAGGAACCGCGAGTGAACTAGATAATTCGATAGTATTCGATCTATATTAGCTAGCTATTGATGTATTCAATAATATTTGAGACGATGTATTCAAGATTATATATATTATTTGATAATATTCGAGACGATGATGTATTCGAGATTATATTCGATGATGCATATTAATTATCTACTATGATTCAATTTTATCTTTCGAGATGCATATATATTATCTACTATTATTCGAGATGCATATCAATTATCTACTATTATTTGAGATGCGTACTAAATTGTTTTATATTTCTTCTGGATTAGTTAAATAAAAGCTATGGCGGACAATACCGGCAGAGACGAAGCAGAAGAGGCTATGTTCACTCTCATACGCTCCGTGAGCTGGCCAGATGATCAGAATGAAGAAGATGACGACTCCCAATATCTGAACAATACCGGGGAGGCTGATATGATATTCAATCGAGACAACCGAATTGATGAAATCTAGAACTGTGATGATGATCTTGAAATAGCAAATACTGGCGAGGTACATGTTTATAGAAGCAAGCATCTGGTGATCATCATGTGTTTTTAAATGATTTTGTATACATATATTAACGAATCGATCTTTGTTCTTTCAGCCCTCCGGATCGAGCAAATCGTCTGCTGGGAGGAGGACAGTGCGAGGCCCGGCCAAAAAGTTGAAGGAAGACATAAAGTACAACATCGATGCCATCAAAGATAATGGCGAACAAGTTGAGCCTAAGAAGAATGTGGTCAAGTTCTTTCGTAGTGCGGAGTTCTTGTGAAGGACCAACTCCCGATCTCCATTCAAGAATGGAAAAAGGCAGCAAAGCCACGTCCAGATCTTACTTTTGTAGAAGATAGGGCCAAAAAACTGCTTTGGGATGCTCTCATGTCACATTTCATGCACCAGATCATTTCACAGCTGAAGATGTGGAGAAAGTCAAGAACACTGCTCTTAGGAAGATGGTGGTTCCATTCAACAACCATAAGAAAACTATATGGGACACGTACATCAAAGGAGGAAAGAAGACCCCAGAATTCACGGGAACACTTGAGAAGCAAAGAGATCACTGGCCAGCTTTCGTGAAATTCAAGGAATCGGAACTAGCTAAGGAACGGTCAAGAATAAACATGACCAATGCTGTGACAAAGGAGCAGTTCCACAGGTTGGGGCCAGGTGGCTAAGCGGTGGCCTGGCCTAAGTGGGATAAGGCTAAGGAAGAGATGCAGGCTACAGGGGTTAGTCCAATTACATTGAGCTGACCCCCAGGTGCAGGACTTGGTTCTATGCGCATGGGGGGCGTTGGACCGAAAGACATGATAGGTTTTGAAGAAGGCAAGTCTTAAAGGAGTCGAGGACAAAATACTTGTTGCAATAGAAGATGTTCATACGGGGGTGTTCACACCCAATAGAGAGAACGGCGAGCTTACGCACACCCTGGGAAATCCTGAACACCCGGGAAGAACACGAGGCGTAGGCGCTGTTCCGTGGTGTGAGGGGTTTGCAGACTGGAACGCTGACTACAAAAGTTGTGCCAGAAGGAAGATGGAGGAGGAGAAGAAGATGAAGCTGGAGGAGGAGCAGAGGAAGCAGGAAGCAGAACGCCTTAAAGGCCTAGAAATTTCGCACGCGGAGTGGGCACTCGTATTCCAGTGGCAGCAGGAGCAGATCAACGAAATCTGCCAGGGAAGGGGTCTCTGCAGCCGCAGGAGCTAGCGGATCCAACATTGGATAGCACCGTCCCATCCATCCCGAGAAGCAGCGTGGGTTCCGCACCGGGACATGAGGCATTGCTGGATACATACCCTATGGATGACATCATTGAGAACACTAATTGTGAGCTACATACATTAGTGAAGACCATATCCATCAAGTCGCGGACGGCGTTGCTTATACAAACCCCCCTGAAGCAACCTTCCATTGCAATCCGATTCCAGTTGGCTATGCTCATGTCGCGGTTGATGAAGTGGTGGCAGAATATAGGGGGCTACAGCTTGACATTCCTGGAGGTGACGACGAGCGCACACTGGGAGAGGCATTACATCATATCGTTGTATGGAGAAAGGATTGCATCGTCTTTCCAAGGCCACTGACACCACATGAGTTGGCTCCTCCTCCATGTCCGCCACCGCGTCAGCAGTCGACTCCAGCTCCTCCAAGTCAGCCACCACCTCTGCAGACTCCTGCTCCTCAAAGTACGCCAACGTGTGAGGCCACTCCTCCTCCTCCAAGCCTGGCACCGCGTAAGCCCACTCCTCCAACTCCAAGTTCGGCACCGCGTCAGCACAGGCCTCCTCCTCCAAGTCAGGCACCGCATAAGCTGTCTCCGCCGCCAAAGCACCAGCGAAAGAGAACCGCCGCAACTATTGCGGCTAGCGGTACAAGTACATGAGGCAAGAGATTCCAATATGGTCCAAGCTTCGCGCCTGTTCTGAAGAGGCCTTACGGCATGAGAGAAGAGGAAAACGAAGCCGAAGTCAGGAGACAATTGGACACCCATTTTGGACCCAAACCGCCACTGCCGCCAAAGGAGAAAGTGCCTGAGCATGCCATTGAGCACTTTATTCGTATGGCTAAACCACCAGCTCCCAAGCATGTTGACTCAGACTATGAGTGCCAAATCAGGAAGGCATATGAAGCACAACAAAAGAAGGAGTCGAGCTCGAGCTCCATCCAAGTAGCTGCTAAGAAAAGCGGGAAAACTGTTCCCCAGCTGGGAGAACAGGCGGTGCAATCGATCCCCCTGCTCATTGTACCATCAACACATGTGAGTACTGGCACCGATCTACCAGTAATAACCGATGCTCATAGAAGGATGGCGGAAGAGGCTGGTGTCACTGTGGAACAATTCCTAGAGCTCGAGCCCACACCATTGATTACGAAGGCGGAAGTAAAACGGAAATATGCCCGCAGCGAACCTTTGGTCAAGCCTAAGGAGGTCAAGAAGCTCTCAACGAGAATGTATGATTTGCATGAATGGTACATAAAAATTACCAATAGTACCAATCGAGAGTCCCTCATGGTGAAAGTCAAGGCAGATCATTACCACCAGGAGAATGCTCTGTATGTTGAGTTTACAGAACTATTTCAGTTATTCAATCAAGACACAATCGACAAATCTATCGTCAGTTTCTACTGTCTGTAAGTGATTTCTTTCTGTAATTTAAGTCTCAAGCTAGGTATAGTGCTCGTTGATCATTATCTGTAATTATCCTCACTACCTTATTTTCTGTGGTATTATGCAGAATGAAGATCTATGAAATGAAAAAAGCTAGACACTGTGGCATTGGATTCATTGACCCAAATACCGTTAATCAAGAGACATGGTCACAGCCAGTCTATCGAGAAGATACAAAGACTAGTGCAATCCACATATACTGTAACACCCCCTCTCACGTGCGACGGGAAAGACAAGTCAACACGTGCAACTGGAAGAGAGCGACGACGCTCGAAATTCAGGTATGACTCAAAGAGGCCTCTACATGGACACAAAGGGGGGCTATCAGCAATTTTTAAATAAATTGCGCAAACTAGGACTTGAACTAAAGACCTTAGCACTGATACCATGATAAGCTTCATGCACTAGCCAATACAAACAAAAATCCGAACTGATGGAAAGGGCTAGTGTAATCCATATATACTGTAAGACAATGTACATTGTTTCTCATACCTCTGCACATTCGAGATACGGATATTTCTGGTTAAGGCATCATGAGTAAGCAGTAGATTACAATAACTATAGCATGGACTACCGTTAACCAAAGTCGTCCTACTTTGGTGGTTTTAAAAATGTTGACTGCTTATTTTTATTGGATGAAAAGGTATTAATGTTATATATTCATGGTTGTTAGAAAGCTTCACTGCTTCTTTTGTTTGGAAGATAATACATCTTTGGCTCGTGGAAATTTGCCAGGCCTGAAATATCAAATTTGATATCATCTACTCCCTGTGTCCCATAGTATAAGAGCGTTTTTGATACTACACTAGTATCAAGAATGCTCTTATATTATGGGACGGAGGGAGTAGTTGTTATAACAACTATATTTACTGCTTTCAGCTCTCAATTTGAATATGGATTACAACTACTCCTATAATTTACTCGATCGGATATTTCACTATTCATATTATCCATTACTTTATTCGTCCGGATTTATTGGGTCCCCCATATTTTGGGTTAAATTTTGGTTAAAATTTTAACTAATATAATATAAATTTTATGTCACAAAAGTATATTGTTAAAAACCTCTTCTGAGTACAAATTTAATAGTATAATTTTTATTGTATATATCTCATATTTTGTTTGTCAGTATATGCAATCTGGATTACCCTTTCACAGGAAGCCATCAAAGCAAAGAATCAGTTTTACCTCCTCCCAGGAACATGATACACTTTACCGAGATGAACAAAGCCGCATATTGCTTCACTGTTGTATGGAATGACAAGAAATTAAGTTTGTATCCACTACGTACAACATGTGTGACAAAGTAAGGTTGGTCAATTGGATCAAAGCATATTCAGCAGAAAAACATTTCTCTACTATCCTTGGGATTGTCAAAGTTTCCCGTACATTTCCTTACTAGAAAGTGACAAGGCATAGAAAAAATGGCGAAGAATTAATTGTCACAATGTTGACATAATTTAGGAAAAACATACTCCCTCCGTTGCAAATTACTCGTCGTGGTTTTAGCTCAAATTTGAACTAAAACCACGACGAGTAATTTTGAACGGAGGGAGTATTTGTTAGCTAGTCACAGTAGATTGCCAGAGATAACTACAATAATTTTCATGATTGTAGCAATATTTGACAATATCTGCTGCCAAATTTCACTGTGTCAGGCCCCCTTGTAGTTTCCACTTATCTTGTTTTTCTCTCCGACTACGAGGATGGAACATTACGATTGGGCTTTCTTATATGTATATGCAATGTAAATTATCTAATGGCTAAATACATTATTTAATTTCAAAAGAAATAGCATTTGCATAAAAGATTGATAAAGCTCTTGTACGATCTTCCTACCCAAGGACTAAGTCATAAGCAACAAATTCTTAGCAGTTATCTAATGAAGGACCAAGGACTTTATATCACAGCATACTTCCTAGGTCTTGTCCTTTATGAGAGCAAAGCCCCGCTCAGCACAAGATGAATGATATAACCCCGCCAGACGTTGCAGACCCATTTTACACATGATTTTGTTGTATCCCTGCACCTTAGAGGTTGAAACATTCTTGATATAGAAAAAATATTCTTGGTATAGGCATGGAAGGTACCAGGAATATTCCTTAGAGTTGTCGAGGCTTAGCCTGTACATGGAAGCCATGAAAGTTCACAGATACAAAGCCAAATGGTTCACACATTCAACATTGGCATATTGATCTAGAGAACAAAGGGTTCACGTCATCTCATACATACACAATCTCTCAACATTCCTGTGTAGAGATTGTGATACTTAACCATGAAATGGTGAGATCATTAGGAAAGTGACTAATGATTAGTGGTGAGACATGTTCCACATTAGCGGGTCAGCTTACTACTACTAGAAAAGACCTCACTGGGCGGCAATTGGACCATTACTGCCTCCAGCTTACTACTACAAAAGACTTCCAGAAGACATCTTCACCAGCTCCATTCGGATCCTCGGCATCAGCCGCTGGGTTGCTCAACCACGACATCCCTCTGGCTCGCTGCTTCACGAGTGCAATAGCAGCCTTGGTCCTCATGAAGAGCAACACGAATGTTTACATCTATTCAGCCTTGTAGGTCGCTGGCCGATGTGGACACCTTAGGTCTGTTTGGAGGTGGCAATGGGGTGGCGTCTGGTCCTTTTCTGCGTGCGCTGGCCGTGTACCCAACGCCCGGCCTCATCTTGGCCACATCTCGCCCGCATACATTTTTTTGGACTGCATTTCTTATATTATTTCAGCAACGATTATTTTGATACAATGAAGTACATTCACCAATTCTTGACTAGAATAGCCAGATCAAAGAAAACAAGAATCACAAATAGACATTTTAATAGATATCCAACTTTCGTAACTGCTCCCACAAGTTGGATTAGTATCTTATCGATTCCTTCTTTCTTGATCTGCGGATTCTTGATCTTAGGTATTTATTTCTTCTTCGATTCTAAAGAAGTAGACGTTGCTTCACATCCAGTCTCAACTCTAACCTCTATCTAGCAACAAGTGCACAAACATCTATCAAATTTTGTTCTATTCAAAGATCGGTGTATTCTTCTTTCCAGTACTAAAAATTGCATCCATCCTACACAAAAGCTAGCGGAAATGCACCGAATCCGGGAGTACAACCCAGCAAAACAAGTACATACCCCAATGCTTTTGCATTTGATGAACACCCATCCGGGATGTTCAGGCGTTGTAGACATGGGGCCAACAAGCCTTTGGGCCAGCACCGAGCCCGGACGATGGTTGGGAGTGTCTTTGCCGACGAGCCATCGACGGGATAGATCCGAGCGGCTAGGGGTGGAGTCAATACCTGCATGCGGCCTGGGGGCATTGTCGGGGTTGTGCGGAGCCCGGATGATGGTTGGGCGTGTCTTTGCCAATGAGCCACCGACGGGATAGATCCGACCGGCTAGAGGCGGAGTCAATACCTGCATGAGGCCTAGGGGCATTGCTGGGGCTGTGCGGTCCGGTACCCAGTCAATCCATGGCAAGGCGCAGCCTCCGGCAGTTAGATTCGCTCCAAATGCGGCGGTCGATCGCTGAAATCAGGCGGCCGTGGATGGACAG
>NC_057803.1:644069665-644120639 GCF_018294505.1 Triticum aestivum | reverse complement strand
TGGGGTGGCTGGAGTGGGTGGGGGAAGGGGAGAAGAAAAAGGGGCGACGGTGTCCCCGATGGGCGGGCCAGGGGAGGACAAGGGCACGTGTAGCGCCTATCCGCCTGTCCATTTTGACGCAAATGTGGCCCAAATTTAAGCTGGGAATGGGTCAACAGCAAACCGAAAACAAACATTTTGTCTCTCGCGGGCGTCACGGGGGGACACCCCACCAATGCCACCGCCTTCCCCCCTCCTCCTCCCCCTCACCTCGCCGCCACCTAAGGAGCTCGCCGGCGAAGCCTTGTCAGGCTCTAGGAAGGGTGGCGGTGGGGCATCTTTCAGGACGGCGCTAGGGCGGATGTGGCGTGTGGGCTCGTCAGACTCTGACGGGCACACGGGGACGGCTTCGGCGCCGGCTGGTGTAAGTGCATCTAGTTCCCCTTAGTGATTTTGGTGTATTGAAGACTTATAGGTTAAGAGACTGATGCTTTTGTAAGTGTACACAGGTCTATAAGTCTATGAGGAGTTTGATATTTATAGAGAAAGTCGACCCCTAAAAATGAAGTTCTTCGACAGAAGACTTTGAATTTCTGAAGACTTTGAAAGTGAAGAAATTGGTGTCACCTTGAAGACTTGGAAATCATTCGAGGAACATGAAGCGTGAAGACTTTGTTTTCATAGTTTCATTTTCTCTTTCTTGAGTCATAGGAAACACCTTACTATTAAAGGGGGTCTAGGAAATACTAAGGAAAAATGTCCATGTGATGCTCAACTCAAAATCCTACACCTACCAATCCGTTCGAGTGAAGCCATTGGAAATCTCATACAGTTCAGTCAACTTCTTCAGTGACAGAGACGAAGTTCTTCTGGTTACTGAGGAATTTGTTCTGACAGAGGAGTTAGGAATTCGCTAGTGCTGATTGCCTACACAGTGAGGAACATGGTAGCCCTGAGGAATTTGAGAGTCAGAATTTTGACCGTTGCTGTGCTACGCGCCAGCTGTCCCGAAATATCTACCGACCTAACGGTCATATCATTGAAGGGTATTTATGTCTTATCATGTTGGGCTGCTCCCTAGGCTATAAATAGCCGCCCCCTACAACCACTAGCTGGTTGGCTGCTCCAAGAGAAACTGACACTTGTCATTTGAGAGCAACCCATCCTCCGAGGACTTTGAGCGAAAATCATCAAGTGAGGAAAACCCAAACCCAAACACCTTCAAACCCAAAGTGATTGAGCATCACGGAATAGATTGATCCTGCGTGGATCCGACGCTTGTTACTTTTGAAGATTGTGCATCTTCAAGACGGTTAGGCGTCAAGGTCTAGAGCATCCAAGAGGAATTGTGGATCACCGAGTGACCGAGTTTGTGAAGGTTCGGAAGTCACCTGAAGTCTTGACACGAGTATTTGGGCGAGGTCTGTGTGACTTTAGCTCAAGGAGAATACGGTGAGGACTGTGTGTCCGGGACTGGGTGTCCTCAAGTTTAAATACGCAGCCGCTCCAACGAGATGTACAACTGAGATAGTAGTTGGAACTGGTCTACCAAATCTTTATCTTCACCAAGCTTATTGGTTCTATATTCCTCAACTCTTTCATTTCCTCAATTCTGTTGTGAGTACTTGTTCATATCTGTTTGAAGACCTTAACTGAAGACTTTCTCAATTTCCTCTATTCGACTTCGTCAGTCTGTTCGTCTTCATCTTGTGTTATCTTGTGCTTACGCTTTATGTACTCTGTGCTTGTCTTCATTTCATCATGATGACTATGCCTGTGTTCTACCGTGTTTACTTTTGAGTACTTATTCCGCTGCAAGTACTTCTTTGCTTAGGAATTTCCTCACCCTAAAATTCCTCAGTGAAGAATTCATAAAAATCGCCTATTCACCCCCCCCTTAGTCGATATAACGCACTTTCAATTGGTATCAGAGCAAGGTACTCCCTTGTTCTGTGTGATTTTGGTTTAACCACCTGGAGTTTTAGTTATGTCGACCGCAGGTATGATCAAGGTCTCTGATGGGTGTCCTCCTTCGATGGAACGGACTACCCCTGCTGGAAGAATAAGATGCGAATGCATCTTGAGGCAATTGATAACGATCTCTGGTATGTTTGGAAAATGGTGTTCCCTCAGTCACACCTTCTCTAAATGCTACTGATGTGAAGAGATTCAAGCAACTCGATTCTCATGCGAAGAACATCATATGTGGCCAACTGAGCAAAGGGCAATATGAAAGAGTGAGTGCTTTGGAATCTGCTAAGATTATCTGGGATAGGCTATCCAAAGTGAATGAAGGAGTCTCAACTCAACGTGATTCCCGTGTTGACGTTCTTCGCAATCTCTTCAACCGCTTCAAAAGACTCGACAATGAAAATGTTCAGCAAACCTTCGATCGCCTCACTGACATCTCAAATGAGCTTCAAGCGCTTGGCGCCACTGACATCACCGACCATGAGGTGGTGAAGAAATTGTTGAGATCGCTCGATTCTTCATTTGACACTCTGGCACTGATGATTCAAGAGCGTGCTGATTACAAGTAACTTGATCCCGCTGATATCCTTGAGAGATTAAACACTCATGAGTTCCAGCTTGCTGAGAAGAGAGATCTCAGTGGTTCGAGCTACGGCAAACCATGTGTTCTGAAGCCTAAGGCAGTCACTGAGTCTGAAGATGAAGACTCTGGCAGCAGCCTTGGCGATCTTGATGAACTGAGCCAGGAACTAGCACTGCTCATGAAGAAATTTCAGAAGTTCTCAAGACGTGTGTCGGTGTCAAAACCGGCGGATCTCGGGTAGGGGGTCCCGATCTGTGTGTCTTAGGCTGATGGTAACAGGAAGCAAGGGACACAATGTTTACCCAGGTTCGGGCCCTCTCGATGGAGGTAAAACCCTACTTTCTGCTTGATTAATATTGAAGATATGAGTAGTACAAGAGTAGATCTACCACGAGATCATAGAGCCTAAACCCTAAGAGCTAGCCTATGATGGTATGATTGTAATTGTGATCGGCCTTCTAAGGACCATCCTCTCCGGTTTATATAGACATCGGAGAGGGCTAGGGTTTACATGGAGTCAGTTACAAGTAAGGAAACATAATATCCGTATCGCCAAGCTTGTCTTCAATGCAAAGGAGAGTACCATCCGGACACGGGCCGAAGTCTTGAGTCTTGTATCTTCACGCTTCAATAGTCCGGACAATGCATACAGTCCGGCTGTCCGGATTCCCCCTAATCCAGGACTTCCTCAGTAGCCCCTGAACCAGGCTTCTATGACGATGAGTCCTGCGCGCAGTCTTGTCTTCGGCATTGCAAGGCGGGTTCCTCCTTCCGAATACTCCAAGGTTATTTATCGAACACATAGACTGTGTCTGGATCTGCAAGATGATCTTCACACACCATTGTAGGGAACACAGCGTAAATCCGTTGTGCCGGCAATCTTCGCATGTTGTGCCCTTACATTGTGGCCTGGTCCAACACGAACGGGTGTTTCCTACTCCACCTCGACTCGTGTTGCGAGGCGGTTTTATTGGCACGTCCTGCCAAAGCAGAGATCTTGTTCCTCTTATTACGGGATCTTTAATCAATATGGGAGTGTGTGACCCCACGGCGACTGTTGGTATGACTCTGTGTATTTTAGATAAGTCTCAAGCGGTCACGCTGAGGACTCTTGATATTCATCCCCTTTATAAAGGGGCCGAGGCCTACGCCCTTTTTCCACCTCTCCTCCTCCTTCTCGCACCTCGAGCTCCAGCACCCAAAACCTAAGCTCCAACACCCCAGATCCTCCAGTATGTCCGGATCCGACGCAAAAGGCCGGTGGGTGGCCTCCTCGATCCAAGACAAGGATATCGCTAAGCTTAGGGAGGTCGGATACCGGACCGCCGATATCCAGCACAGGCTTCCTGCTCCAGCGCAAGTTATCCCCATGTCGGAGCCCAATGAGAGCGTCCTGTTTGTCCCTCACTTCCTCCGAGGCCTAGGCCTCACCCTCAACCCCTTTGTGAGGGGGCTCATGTTCTACTATGGCTTGGATTTCCATGATCTGGCTCCAGACACCATCCTCCATATCTCGTCGTTCATTATTGTGTGCGAGGCTTTTCTCCGCGTCAACCCACACTTTGGCTTATGGCTTAAGACCTTCAATGTGAAGCCGAAGATGATTGAGGGGCGACATGCAGAGTGCGGAGGTGCCATAATAACCAAGAACGCCAATGCCCCATGGCCTGAGGGTTCTTTTCCTGAAGTATCGGATGTATGGCAACGGAGGTGGTTTTATGTCACAGCTCCCAGAGGCACAAAGTGGGTAGCCGCCCCCGAGTTCCGCTTAGGCCCTCTGTCACAGTTAGCGTCTTGGACCAACGTAGGAAGGAACTATGGGCCTGCTGGCGATGTACTAGAACTGCAGAATCGTATCCGGGAGATTATTGAGAGGGACATAAATCTTGTCAGCATAATGCAAGTGATGCTAATCCGGCGGATGTTGCCGTGCAAACGTCGACCTCTCCGGATGTGGGAGTTTAATCCGGAGGGTCCGCAGACTATTAAGCACTTCTTCGGCCTGAAGCTCAAAGGAATGTGTAAACTATTCTTCGGACCACAAGTAAAGTGTCCGGACACCACCAAGGATGCGGGCCTAAGCTGTAATCTCCTAGAAGCCCAAGTAAGTAACCTTAAAGCCGGATACTTAATTTATATTAATCATAATTATTATTCTGAAAATCCCTTCGTGGCCAGGAATGGCTCAACAAGGTGGAGAGAATCAGGTGTCCGGCACCACTTCCTGAAGGCTCGCCCGGTCCAACCATTGCCAAGATGCTTAGCCGGGTGCTCAGCAAAATCCCCTCAGGGAAAGGCGAAGGAAAGGGCAGTGAAGCCGAACTTCACACACTACGCATCCAGACAGGGGGAATCGCTACCTCTCCTATGGAGGATAGTCAGGAGGGGGAGGTTAAAGTCTCCTCCCCACGCGGGAAGAAGAGGGCAGCCTCCAAAGACTCGGAGGCGGAGGCGCCCAAGCAAGGGAAGAAGGTATCACCAGGGGGCTCTGCCGCGATGGGCACCCTCACCGCATCGTGCCCACCAATGGGCCAGCCCTCCACTGTGCCGTAAGTTATTCATTAATTCGAAGGTATGGTGTTACTCCGAGATTCATAACCGGGACTTTGTCTTTTGTAGTACGGCGAGCAGCTTTTCTCAACAGAGTTCGTCTTCGGGGGACCTTCGTCCGGAGATGATGGAGAGTGAGACTCCACCCACCTCTCCACCTCATGAAGCGGGTGACACGGAGGCGTCGTCACGGAGGAGTCCGGATCTGCCGAAGTCGGAAGCGAACACGTCAGTCCCCCTAAGCCCGGAGCATTTGGCTCCCACGGGGGGCGATGAGAAGGGTCCGACATAGTTCAATGTCCGGCCGGACGTACTGACAGGCCTCCTGGAGCGAGCCGCGCTCTCAGAGGAGCACCGCTCTTTAATGATCATGGTGCTCACGAAGATTTCATCCGCTACCAGCGGTTTGAATGAAGCATTTAGAAGCCTGCTCAAAGGCTTTGAGGTATGTAGTGAAAAATGCACTATTTTTTGGTTCGAAATCACGCGCTACGTGTGCTCCCTATGGATAGTAGCCCCTGAGACTCTGGTTGCCCGCCATAGGTGGCAAACAGGGGATCATATAGTAATGGTTGTGATGTATATGTGCACATGTGTATAAGGATCCGGCAGCCGACCAGTCTGTTGAAGTTGCCAAACTAAGAAGGCAGATCGGATCTATTGATGCCGATATCACGCTGGTGAACAAACGGCTGGAAGAATCACTGGGTATGTGCTCTGCTTCCCTTATTATATTGTATAGGAAAATGTGAGAATGGCATAATGTTAATGCCCTGTTTATGCACTACAAATGGTACGCTGCTGCCGTGGAGGCCCTAAGGGCAGAGCTTGCTCAGGCCAAGGAGCACACTCGGGCTATGTAACACCCCGGTAATAAAGCTACAGTAACCACACACCCTAATGGTGCCATGTCATCGCTGTTAAGATTCTAATCTCACTTTGAACCAAACTGAATTCAAATTCAATTTAAATTAAAGTCAAACTATTAATTCTTCAACCGGTAAAACAAAAATGTTCGCTAGTTTGCAAAAATTCACTAACTAATTGTGTTGAATAAACCAATATTATTGGAATTACTAAAGTACCCCCTTAACCTGTTTAAAATTGGACCAACAGCTTTTAATTGATCCTTTTCAATTTAAGTAAATATTTACACTTCTCAAAATAAGATAGAACTTGTTGTGCTAGCTCATAGCATCGCATGGTATTTAGGTGTCAAGTTTCAGGTTAAACAAAATACAATTGCTATTTATTAAAAATGCAAAACAGAGCAGAATCTGAAACAAAATAAAAATAAAAATGGAAAGATGAAAGACCTAAACTACTGTGCATGTGGGGCTCTAGTGCATACAGTATGGCCTGGCCCAATTTGATTAGCCTTTCGACCTCCTCCCGCAACAGGAGAAGGCCGAGGCGCCATGGCCGCTGGGAGCTCGCCTCCGCGCACTGCTGCGCCACGGAGGGGATAAGAGCAAGCCCCTGTGCCCCCTCACTCTTCCCCTGTAACCCTAGCACACCCGTTCCCCTCGCTCGTTTCTCTCCCCCTCGAGTTCGTCCGCGCCCGAAGACGCAGTCGCCGCCGCCCCATCGTTGTCACGGCCACCGAGCTTCCCGCGGGCTGAAACCTAGTCAGGAGACGCGTCGGGCTCGTCTACTTCGACTACAACCACCGGTTCGAGTTGGGGCACCGTCAAACTTTGGGATCGAGCCGTCTTCCCCGCCACAGCCATCGCCGCTGTCGATTCGCTCCACCGAGCCTCCCCCGAGCTCGCCTTTGCACAACTACAGGGCCCGGTGAGGCCACCTCGTCCGATTCCCTTCGATCCCCTTTGATTCTTCCTCTGATTTAGGTCGTATTTCGCCGCTAGACGCCGCGCCCCCACTCGCTGCTACCTTCTGTCGTCGCCGCGGCAACCGTCGCCGCACGCCATGTTGGCCCCCTGTTCACCGGCCGCGCCTGCGCCGCCCTCTCGCCGGTCGTCGCCTGCCCTGGCCGGAGCCGTCCCATCCCCATCCGCGCGCGCCCTGCTGCGCCTGACGCCGTCCGCGCCCGCCGCTGCCTGGCGTGGCTGTCCCCGAGCTCGGCCATGTTGGCGCCGTGATGCGCGTGCGTTTGCTCGGCTGCTGCTTTGCGGTTGTTGATGCACTGCCGCTGCTCGTCCTGCTGCTTGTTGCTTAGCTGCTGCTCCGCTACTAACTGCTACTGCTGCTGCCGAGCCATGTTATTGCCTTCTTGCTACTGCTGTTTCTTGCTACTACTGCCGCTGCATAGCTACTGCCGTCGCTGCTGTTTCCTTAACTGCTACCGCTGCTGTTTGCTGGTCACTCTGGCTCGTAGCTGCAAGGTTGTTTGCTGAAGAAACAACTGACGAAACTGAACCGTGAAGAAACCCACGAGACTACCAGAGAGCTTGCCCCATCCAAGCTTGGTTATGTGCTATGTGTGCGTTTGTGTACACACCCGTGAGGCTGGCCGTGCAACCAGGCCGGCCCTTGTTGATTAGAGCTAGGTGGTGCTAAATTAGTCTGGTAACAGATGACGTTTGGTCCCCCATTAATTAGGTTTGTTTTATTTATTTGTTTATAGGTATAGCATATGACATGTGGACCCACATGCACTGTTCACTTTTTGACCCATTCAACTTTGACTTGTTGACTTTGACCGGCCCCACCTATCATAACCCCATGTGGGTACACTCCGTGTACCCATGGCAAATTGTAGTTTATTTTCGAATTAATAATAAATCCAGAATTTTAAAATATTGTTTAAAACTTTAGAAATCATAGATAATAATCCGTAACTCGGATGAAAAAGTTTTATACATGAAAGTTGCTTAGAACGACGAGAGGAATCTGAAAACATGGTCCGTTTACCTGTCAGAGGCCTCTAACTATCTGAACATGGAACTTTCCCCCTCCAGTCTTTTGTCTGACATAGTTCCGGAACCGGGAAAACATTCCCGGCGGAATTCCCCCTTCACCGGTATCGTGTAGCACCGCGTTACAATACGTCTAGCTCTACCTGTTGTCTTGTTATGCACTTGTTTGCTATGTATTTACTGTTTCTCCCGCCTCTTCTCTTCGGTAGACCCCTTGATGATGCTGATGCCCCTGTGATTGACTACGTCACCGACGACCCCTCCGTCTCGTCTGAATAACCAGGCAAGCCCCCCCTTTGATCATCCCGATATCGCCCATTCCATTCTCTCATGCTTGCATTAGATTTTGCTATTGTTATTGTTTGCTCATATTCTGATGCATAGCCTCCTTTTGTAACCTGCTTATTGTTACCTTACCGGCTTATCCTAAACTGCTTAGTATAGGTTGGTTAGTGATCCATCAGTGACCCCCACCTTGTCCTTGTTGCCCCTGCTTCATCATTTGAAGACCCGATCAACGGGATCGAAGACCAGGCCCCGGCACCGCACATCACTTTCCCCTTAGTTGCTCGACACTACTGGGATACTATCGAGTGCCGAGGGTGAGACCTCTACAACACTTCTGATGTTAACCCTGTAGTGTAGCTATTCGGTCGTGGTCATCGAGGGTGATTTCCTCTTTAACCACTTCCGATACGACTCTGTCGTGCAACCCCTCAAGTGTGAACCTCGAGGGTGATTCCTCTACGTTCACCTTGATGATTACATTGAGTGGAACCCACCGAGGGTGATTCCTTGGGTTTTCCTCTTGATGTTTGGACACATGGATACTTGGACTTTACAACTGTTACTTGGAAAGTGATGTGGAGACGGGTTGACCTGGAAGGTGCCCGTGAGATAATTACGAGGCGTGGCCGGGCATTCTTAGCCCTTGCCGCAAGTCCTCGAGACGGGGCAACGGGGTCACCTCTTTCGTGAATCTCTGCTTGTTACCGCGCGTTCCTAATCCACTACGATTTGGATATTTGATCCAAGGGGCCTCTGGCCTGATAGCACTAACCATCACGTGGGCATAGTATGGGCGTTCTGCGTCGTATACATCAGCCAAAGCTTAATAGTCGTCAGCGACTGAGTGGCGCGCGCCGGGTTGGACTGCGCAAGCGCCTGCCTTGTTGAAGGAGGTAGCTAGGTCTGCTCACCGGCCGCGTACGCAACGTGCAGGAGTTTCCGGGGAGATGGCCCATGACCCCTGGGGGCATAGGTTTAGTCCGGTGTGCTGACCTCTCTGTTAAGTCTAGGTCGGGTTGCGGCGTATTGTTTGGCCGAGGCCGGGCATGACCCTGGAAAGTGTGTCCGGCCGGAGTTAAGCGAGCGTGGTGGGTAAGTTGGTGCACCCCTGCAGGGAAGAAAACATCTATCGATAGCCTGTCCTACCGTAACGGACACTTGGAGTTGTATCCCGATCGATACAACTAGAACTGGATACTTGTGATGAGAACTGGATGGTGATGAGGATTTGATTGTGATGATAACTGGATAGTATGGCTCTGGGATTGCTTTCTCGCAGGGAGTCGAGAAAGGATCTCTGGCCAAGGTTGATAACACTACTACCGCTTTACTTTATGCTACTCTATTCCCTCCTGTTGCTGCAAGATGGTGGGTTCGAGAAGATGCTAGTCTTCGATAGGACTAGGCCTTCTCCCTATTCTGGCATTTCTGCAGCCCAGTCCATATATACAGCCTTCCGTTGATAATGTTGCATATGTAGTGTAGATCCTTGCTTGCGAGTACTTTGGATGAGTACTCACGGTTGCTTTGCTCCCCCTTTTCCCCCTTCTTTCTTCTTTCTGGTTGTTGCAACCAGATGGTGGAGTCCAGGAGCCAGATGCCACCTTTGACGACGGCTGCTACCCCGAGGGTGCCTACTACCACGTGACGGACGCCGACTACCAAGAGTAGTTAGGAGGCTCCCAGGCAGGAGGCCTTGCCTTTTCGATCGTAGATGCTTTTGTGCTAGCCTTCTTAAGGCAAACTTGTTTAACTCATGTCTGTACTCAGATATTGTTGCTTCCGCTGACTCGTTTGTATTCAAGCTGATGTATTCGAGCCCTCGAGGCCCCTGGCTTGTAATATAAAGCTTGTATTATTTTAATTTGTGTCTAGAGTTGTGTTGTGATATCTTCCCGTGAGTCCTTGATCTTGATCGTACACATTTGCGTGTATGATTAGTGTACGATTGAATCGAGGGCGTTACAAGTTGGTATCAGAGCCGACTGCCTGTAGGTAGCCCCCTTTCCAACTACTTGGCCGAAGTTGAGTCTAG
The DNA here is from genome assembly GCF_018294505.1 of Triticum aestivum. Classification (NCBI taxonomy): domain Eukaryota; kingdom Viridiplantae; phylum Streptophyta; class Magnoliopsida; order Poales; family Poaceae; genus Triticum; species Triticum aestivum. The sequence goes on along the minus strand of NC_057803.1, from coordinate 644,110,354 downwards.
TCACTGAAAAACTTTTACTAACACTGGCTATGTGTCTTACGGGCCCACGTCGCCATTGGGTGGTATTAGGATCTTTTATTCCTCGTCTATACTCTGGGACTCTGATCTCTCGTCTATTCGGGTTAAACGATTTTACTAACTCTAACGCTAGGTTCTCGCAATGACTTCCTCCCGGAGAGCCCCTTCTTTCCAGATGTTCACCTGCTCCCCCAGAAGCCTTCGAAGATACTCTCTGATGTTCGCTCGAGAACTTGTGCTCATCACTTTTGTGATTCCCTTCCACCGTCAACCCCTATGGAAAACTACATACACTTGCCATTCATACAATCATTCCTCGATGCTCTTGTTATTGCAAGATGCCCCAAAATTCTCTATTGTTTCGAGAATCCTTTGAGCTTACTGCCTTGCAGTTCTTTGCCCCATGAATACCCCCCCTTCGAATAATTCCTCGCACTCACCGAGGATCCGTTCATCCTCAGTTGTTCGTGTGATTCTCAAAATTCTTTGAAATACTATCTGATCTTCCAAAAATCCTCAGCAACCTGTTGCTGTTGAAATTCTTGTTTGCTTGCATTATGGTTAATTCCATATTTCAAGTAATCTTCATTGACATCCTCTGTCACTATCCTTTTGAGTCCGTTGATTCAATATGTTGCGGATGCTCGCAATCCTCAGTCGGATCATAGAATTCATCCTTCCGGCTTGGACGTCATTTGACCAAGAGCTGTTTCTCGACCAATCGATTTGTTGTCGATTGTATCCCTAAGGCTATTCAACTTACTTATCTTTTGATCAAAGCGTCTGCTTCTGATCTTCTATTTTTGAAATCATGATTTCTTTGCATTTAAGCATCGAATTATTCAGATGTTTCTATTATCCGAAGCCTTTGCATTCTTTCTTCATCTGATTGATTACCGATACTCACATCAACTCTGTCGTGAATCGCCAGATCCATTGTTGGGTTGTTATCCGACAGTGTCCTTCACATCCAAAATCTTATCAGTATTTCCCTGATACATAATACCTTCAGTATATTGTATCATCTGCTTTGACTTCGATACTCTGCTTTCGAACTCGTATCTTTTTGCTTGGTTGATGGTGGTATAGATTCGTAAAGATGCCCCTATGGGTTGAACTTATGCCTTCCTTAATCCGAGTGAACCCGAGAGTTCTCACGAGTCTTACTCTTCTGGTACTTCGCCAGATAAATCCTCTGCACTACATTTTCTTTGAAAAACGAGGAGTGAATGAAAGGTTATGCATTGAAAAAGTGGGAGTCGACCTTGAACCCTTGTGTTCATGCCCATGGACCCGATGTAGAACTTATCGTGGAAGCTGCTCGTAAATATGATTACCCTTTCTTATAAGTTCATCTTGTATCGGTGGTTTGATCATTCGTAACCGTGGTTCCGACCATAGTTTCTCCTTAACTCCATTTCCTGGACAAGTTAAAATACTTGTCTTCTGCAGATCATTTCATATGTCTAACCTCTATTTTTGATCTACCTCAAGTATTGCCCCTTGTTATCTCAAGTATATTGTGTCATTGCACTACCACTTGTGAATTCTCATTGGAATGATACTCCATCACATCATTCCTAGCTTGATCGGTTATATCATTATCATGCTAAATTTTAACTGTGCTACCAGGTCCTTTCCGGAGCACAATTTTCGACGACGAGCTAAGCTTATGTCGATCTTCCTCGTCATACCATTTTGCCATGAACAGCAAGCTTGCTTTCGAGTTTGTGTCGTACTCGCGATTCAATTAACCTTACACTTCATCATTTCTTTTGCTTAATGTCGTCGTGGATCGATTACATCTTCATGAAACCTCTCGACAAATGTGTCGTGATCATCATCATCATTCCAAACTTTTCAAGGTTATCAACCGAATTCATGATGAGAAATAACATCCTTACCCCCCTCGATGAATTGTTTCTGAGCCCGTGTGCCCCATCCTCATCTTTTCCTTGCTGAAATTGTATGACTTATTTTATAAGTTGTTCCGATGGATCCTTTGTGTATCCGAAGTCTGACATTTCCCCGATGGCCATGTCAACACTATCCCGAAGCAAGTGTGTGGTACTCTGATCATCAACAAGAACATTGGGAGCGCAATGCTAACTGTTCTTGATCAATTATCCAAACACCGTTGTATGGGTAAACCTCATAAATTCCTTGCCCCCTGTCTAAACGGCTCAATACTTGGAGCCCTATCATGCTCTGCCTTTCCTTGGGAAAGTTATACTCTAACACTTGGGTATAAACATCTTTCCTTTCCATTGGTCTGGTTATCATAATAAACACATTTTCCTTTCCATTGGTTTACTCAACCTTTCTTGTGATCTATATATGTTATAAGCAGAAATAATTCCCTGCTTATGGAAACACCTCGGTTTACAACTCTGTCAGTGTGACCCTGTTACTATTGCTGATGACATTCCGGTAACCACCGATGGACGAGAACTTTGCCTATTGGTTCGCCTCGTATTACAAGCAGGAAAATGGTTCTCTTCGTCCCTCGCCCTTGGTACCAACGTTGTTGCCAACATAACTGACAGGCTATCCTTTGACATGCCTTGCTAGCAAGTTGTCAGTGTCCTTCCTACTTTTAACCCACATGGTGGGCCCATAACCCACAGTTCTACATGATCGAAACCTGACTCACCTATGCATCCCTATTTCCAAAGTTATTCCACCCGCTTGACTTCGTATGAGAATCATGAGCCACCTTCCTAGTGATTTATTATGGTGTCAGACGCAATACTTATTCCCATTGCACTGAACCCCCTTTCGCCCTCTGTTTCAGGCAACAAATGATTGCCTACCCGCTTAAAGCTTCTTATTGCAGCTTCTTGCTTTGCTCTCGATGTCTTTCTTAAATTTCAACTCGAGAGATGCCTCGTACACTGAGATAGCCCCCCAGGTACCTAACATGTATTGAGCTTCGCCCTTCCTGAATCCCCCCCCCTTATCTTTTTCGTAAGTACGATGAAGACCTGGAGGAAAAATGACAAACTTCGTCAGGATGCCCTGAAGTAGAGAAATGAAGACATCAAAGGAAGGGATCGACCTCTTCGAGAAGAGCAACCAAGACCGAGAAGATCCATTAGAATTTTGTAACCAGAACCTTCCCCTTTAACTCCACCTCTTAAATCTTGGGACGAGATTTCTTGTAGTTGAGGAGATTTGTAACACCCCGGTAATAAAGCTACAGTAACCACACACCCTAATGGTGCCATGTCATCGCTGTTAAGATTCTAATCTCACTTTGAACCAAACTGAATTCAAATTCAATTTAAATTGAAGTCAAACTATTAATTCTTCAACCGGTAAAACAAAAATGTTCGCTAGTTTGCAAAAATTCACTAACTAATTGTGTTGAATAAACCAATATTATTGGAATTACTAAAGTACCCCCTTAACCTGTTTAAAATTGGACCAACAGCTTTTAATTGATCCTTTTCAATTTAAGTAAATATTTACACTTTTCAAAATAAGATAGAACTTGTTGTGCTAGCTCATAGCATCGCATGGTATTTAGGTGTCAAGTTTCAGGTTAAACAAAATACAATTGCTATTTATTAAAAATGCAAAACAGAGCAGAATCTGAAACAAAATAAAAATAAAAATGGAAAGATGAAAGACCTAAACTACTGTGCATGTGGGGCTCTAGTGCATACAGTATGGCCTGGCCCAATTTGGTCAGCCTTTCGACCTCCTCCCGCAACAGGAGAAGGCCGAGGCGCCATGGCCGCTGGGAGCTCGCCTCCGCGCACTGCTGCGCCACGGAGGGGATAAGAGCAAGCCCCTGTGCCCCCTCACTCTTCCCCTGTAACCCTAGCACGCCCGTTCCCCTCGCTCGTTTCTCTCCCCCTCGAGTTCGTCCGCGCCCGAAGACGCAGTCGCCGCCGCCCCCATCGTTGTCGCGGCCACCGAGCTTCCCGCGGGCTGAAACCTAGTCAGGAGACGCGTCGGGCTCGTCTACTTCGACTACAACCACCGGTTCGAGTCGGGGCACCGTCAAACTTTGGGATCGAGCCGTCTTCCCCGCCACAGCCATCGCCGCCGTCGATTCGCTCCACCGAGCCTCCCCCGAGCTCGCCTTTGCACAACTACAGGGCCCGGTGAGGCCACCTCGTCCGATTCCCTTCGATCCCCTTTGATTCTTCCTCTGATTTAGGCCGTATTTCGCCGCTAGACGCCGCGCCCCCACTCGCTGCTACCTTCTGTCGTCGCCGCGGCAACCGTCGCCGCACGCCATGTTGGCCCCCTGTTCACCGGCCGCGCCTGCGCCGCCCTCTCGCCGGTCGTCGCCTGCCCTGGCCGGAGCCGTCCCATCCCCATCCGCGCGCGCCCTACTGCGCCTGACGCCGTCCGCGCCCGCCGCTGCCTGGCGCGGCTGTCCCCGAGCTCGGCCATGTTGGCGCCGTGATGCGCGTGCGTTTGCTCGGCTGCTGCTTTGCGGTTGTTGATGCACTGCCGCTGCTCGTCCTGCTGCTTGTTGCTTAGCTGCTGCTCCGCTACTAACTGCTACTGCTGCTGCCGAGCCATGTTATTGCCTTCTTGCTACTGCTGTTTCTTGCTATTACTGCCGCTGCTTAGCTACTGCCGTCGCTGCTGTTTCCTTAACTGCTACCGCTGCTGTTTGCTGGTCACTCTGGCTCGTAGCTGCAAGGTTGTTTGCTGAAGAAACAACTGACGAAACTGAACCGTGAAGAAACCCACGAGACTACCAGAGAGCTTGCCCCATCCAAGCTTGGTTATGTGCTATGTGTGCGTTTGTGTACACACCCGTGAGGCTGGCCGTGCAACCAGGCCGGCCCTTGTTGATTAGAGCTAGGTGGTGCTAAATTAGTCTGGTAACAGATGACGTTTGGTCCCCCATTAATTAGGTTTGTTTTATTTATTTGTTTATAGGTATAGCATATGACATGTGGACCCACATGCACTGTTCACTTTTTGACCCATTCAACTTTGACTTGTTGACTTTGACCGGCCCCACCTATCATAACCCCATGTGGGTACACTCCGTGTACCCATGGCAAATTGCAGTTTATTTTCGAATTAATAATAAATCCAGAATTTTAAAATGTTGTTTAACACTTTAGAAATCATAGATAATAATCCGTAACTCGGATGAAAAAGTTTTATACATGAAAGTTGCTTAGAACGACGAGAGGAATCCGAAAACATGGTCCGTTTACCTGTCAGAGGCCTCTAACTATCTGAACATGGAACTTTCCCCCTCCGGTCTTTTGTCTGACATAGGTCCGGAACCGGGAAAACATTCCCGGCGGACTTCCCCCTTCACCGGTATCGTGTAGCACCGCGTTACAATACGTCTAGCTCTACCTGTTGTCTTGTTATGCACTTGCTTGCTATGTATTTACTGTTTCTCCCCCCTCTTCTCTTCGGTAGACCCCTTGATGATGCTGATGCCCCTTTGATTGACTACGTCACCGACGACCCCTCCGTCTCGTCTGAACAACCAGGCAAGCCCCCCCTTTGATCATCCCGATATCGCCCATTCCATTCTCTCATGCTTGCATTAGATTTTGCTATTGTTATTGTTTGCTCCTATTCTGATGCATAGCCTCCTTTTGTAACCTGCTTATTGTTACCTTACCGGCTTATCCTAAACTGCTTAGTATAGGTTGGTTAGTGATCCCCACCTTGTCCTTGTTGCCCCTGCTTCATCATTTGAAGACCCGATCAACGGGATCGAAGACCAGGCCCCGGCACCGCACATCACTTTCCCCTTAGTTGCTCGACACTACTGGGATACTATCGAGTGCTGAGGGTGAGACCTCTACAACACTTCTGATGTTAACCCTGTAGTGTAGATATTCGGTCGTGGTCATCGAGGGTGATTTCCTCTTTAACCACTTCCGATACGACTCTGTCGTGCAACCCCTCAAGTGTGAACCTCGAGGGTGATTCCTCTACGTTCACCTTGATGATTACATTGAGTGGAACCCACCGAGGGTGATTCCTTGGGTTTTCCTCTTGATGTTTGGACACACGGATACTTGGACTTTACAACTGTTACTTGGAAAGTGATGTGGAGACGGGTTGACCTGGAAGGCGCCCGTGAGATAATTACGAGGCGTGGCCGGGCATTCTTAGCCCTTGCCGCAAGTCCTCGAGACGGGGCAACGGGGTCACCTCTTTCGTGAATCTCTGCTTGTTACCGCGCGTTCCTAATCCACTACGATTTGGATATTTGATCCAAGGGGCCTCTGGCCTGATAGCACTAACCATCACGTGGGCATAGTATGGGCGTTCTGCGTCGTATACATCAGCCAAAGCTTAATAGTCGTCAGTGACTGAGTGGCGCGCGCCGGGTTGGACTGCGCAAGCGCCTGCCTTGTTGAAGGAGGTAGCTAGGTCTGCTCACCGGCCGCGTACGCAACGTGCAGGAGTTTCCGGGGAGATGGCCCATGACCCCTGGGGGCATAGGTTTAGTCTGGCGTGCTGACCTCTCTGTTAAGTCTAGGTCGGGTTGCGGCGTATTGTTTGGCCGAGGCCGGGCATGACCCTGGAAAGTGTGTCCGGCCGGAGTTAAGCGAGCGTGGTGGCTAAGTTGGTGCACCCCTGCAGGGAAGAAAACATCTATCGATAGCCTGTCCTACGGTAACGGACACTTGGAGTTGTATCCCGATCGATACAACTAGAACTGGATACTTGTGATGAGAACTGGATGGTGATGAGGATTTGATTGTGATGATAACTGGATAGTATGGCTCTGGGATTGCTTTCTCGCAGGGAGTCGAGAAAGGATCTCTGGCCGAGATTGATAACACTACTACCGCTTTACTTTATGCTACTCTATTCCCTCCTGTTGCTGCAAGATGGTGGGTTCGAGAAGATGCTAGTCTTCGATAGGACTAGGCCTTCTCCCTATTCTGGCATTTCTGCAGCCCAGTCCATATATACAGCCTTCCGTTGATAATGTTGCATATGTAGTGTAGATCCTTGCTTGCGAGTACTTTGGATGAGTACTCACGGTTGCTTTGCTCCCCCTTTTCCCCCTTCTTTCTTCTTTCTGGTTGTTGCAACCAGATGGTGGAGTCCAGGAGCCAGATACCACCTTTGACGACGGCTGCTACCCTGAGGGTGCCTACTACCACGTGACGGACGCCGACGACCAAGAGTAGTTAGGAGGCTCCCAGGCAGGAGGCCTTGCCTTTTCGATCGTAGATGCTTTTGTGCTAGCCTTCTTAAGGCAAACTTGTTTAACTCATGTCTGTACTCAGATATTGTTGCTTCCGCTGACTCATTTGTATTCAAGCTGATGTATTCGAGCCCTCGAGGCCCCTGGCTTGTAATATAAAGCTTGTATTATTTTAATTTGTGTCTAGAGTTGTGTTGTGATATCTTCCCGTGAGTCCTTGATCTTGATCGTACACATTTGCGTGTATGATTAGTGTACGATTGAATCGAGGGCGTTACAGGCTAGCAATGCGGCTACCCGAAAGGTGGCCGAAGAGTTGAGAGCCGAACAGGCTACTCATCGCCGAAGCGAGGAAAAGATAGTCGAAATGGCTGAAGAGTTGAAAAATGCTGCCGACCGATATTCGCTCCATGAAAAGGAGAATAAGGCTAGTTCGGTCGAGCTGGACAAGGCACTTAAAGCCGCCAAGGAGATGCAGACCGAGATCCGGGGTATGCGGGAGGAGCTCCAACAGGCCGACAAAATCGTGGCTGGGGGCTCGTACCTACTGCGGACGAAGTTTTTGGATCCAAAGTATGCTCCCCTAGCTGGGCGTTGGAGTCCTGCACACGCATATGCGGATTTGACGAATAGTACAGCTGACGCTACCAAGTTCTTTGTGGATTAAGGTGATAAGGAAGTGGAGAAGCTTTTCTGGTCGCAATTCAATGCTCCCACGCGCCCATTGCCGTTAAATGAGAAGGTGGCTGCTGTGGCGGAACTTCATAGGTTGTCCGGGCTTGCAATGCTGTCTGTACCATCTTTGGCCAGCGGGGCCTAAGCCAGACAGTTATTTTGGTTTGGTGCAACAATTCCTTGGGACCGTGTCTCGTATCGACGCCATGAGGAGGTCGGCGTCCATAGAGGGTGCGGATGGCCCTTGCCGCATTAAAGCCTATTGGACAGATATGGAGGCCACCATTATAGCGACACAAGATCCGGCAGGCGGCCAATATCCGGCTGAGCACTACCTGGCGCAGGTCACAGAAGATGCCCGCCTAATAGAGGCGCAATGCTCGAAGAATGTCCTCTTCAACTGAGAAGTCGAATCATTGTAAAGAACAATGCTTATTTTGATTGTAAGGCTATATTTACACTTTCTGCCTGAAAATATGATTGTGTCCCCTGTACAGCCGTTTTTATAGGTATAAGTAGTCCGAAAGATAGCACTCGTTGGCTTCAGCCCCCACGCATACAATGCGGGGGTGTTCGCGACAAATATGCTTAATCGCACTTGATCCAACGTCTTGGTCCATTAAGGAGGTGATCACACATCGAACTAGGCAATCGGACTATATAACTCTAACACTTTCACTTAGCCATGGGAGTCTAATGGTGGGGCTACTATGTAGCCCCTGGTACATTCGTGTGCATCCGGATACGGACGCGCATGTATGTGGCCGGGAAACAGCCCTTCGTTAATGTGGAGGAATCCTTAGAGATTCCGGTGAGTCTTTGAGTGGTTGAACAGTCTCTCGCTGTATCATGACAGATAGTTTTCGGCTTTCTCTATTGAGGCGCTCATCCGGAATAACCAGGTCACAATCGCAGTAGTTCTCCTTTGGCCTGCCTGATGCCGATAATAGCGGAACATAAGGCAGCAAACCTAGGATCCGGGCAAACCCAACATTTGACCAAAGACATGATTCGGAGCTGATGCATATAAGGCCAAACTCGTGACGCCGAACACTCCCGAAGGTGTTCGGGCTTTATAATAGAAGATGGGCTCAAGAACACCCATTCATTATGAACCCTGTATTTCAGGTACGTGCGGTACTCTATCGTGGCGAAATGCTAACAACGACAGTATCCTCTGTGGGTATGGAACCCAGGGGATGGTTGAAACAACAAGAGGCAATAGAAAAGGTTTACACAGGGGCTTAATCTAAAAAGAAACATGTTGAACGGGGCCCTGCTGCACGTCTACGCCTTTGTCTCTGTTGTGCCGTAGCCTGGAAGGGTATCGCGCGAACGTTGTCTGTGGAAAAAACGAAAACTCATAGGAGAATGCAATGTAAGTATGCGATGGATAGGAAAGGTGTAAGATGTTGCTCTGCCAATAAGGATGAGCCAAATGTGGGGTTGTATTAAATATTTATAGCCCATGGTTTCCGCTATGGGGGTACATATACGGTGCCCTGGTTGAATTTTATCCGTGCTACCGGACTCGTCTAACCATGTCTGTGGTCTTAATGACCAGTCATGTATATGATATTTGGAGGCCTCTTACAGTCCGGCCGCCAGGGCCGTCGCGTGTTCCTCTGTGCGTGAAAAGTGCTCTGTGATTCCGCTAACGGTGATGACGCCACGTGGACCGGGCATCTTGAGTGTAAGGTAGCCATAATGCGGCAATGCGTTGAAGCGGGCGAAGGCCGTTCTTCCAAGCAATGCATGATAGCCGCTTTGGAAGGGTGCGATGGTGAAGAGCAGTTCTTCGTTTCTGGAGTTGCCTGGGGAGCCGAATGTTACTTCCAGCACGACGGAGCCCCTGCCATAGGCTTCAACGCCTGGTATCACCCCTTCAAAGGCGGTGTTGCTTCGGCTAATTCTGGAGGGGTTTATCCCCATTCTGCGGACAGTGTCCTTGTATATTAAATTGAGACTACTGCCGCCATCCATAAGGACACGGGGGAGACGGTATCTGTCGATGATTGGGTCAAGCACCAAGGCCTGTGATCCTCCGCGTCGAACACTAGTTCGGCCGTCCATGTGATCGAAAGTGCTCGGACGAGACATCCAGTACTCAGATGTGGGTACGGTGGGCTTTACATCATGTGCATCTCAGAGCGCGTTTTCTTGCCTTCTCGTGAATGTGTGAGTCGCGTGGATCATGTTTATTGTTTTAACCTCTAGCGGGAATTGTTTTTGTCCCACAATGTTCGGCTGGTGAGGTTCGTCCTCGTCTTCACTTGGTGTTTCCCTCCCTTTGTGTTCGGCGTTTAGTTTGCCGGCCTGCTTGAAGACCCAACACTCTCTATGGGTGTGGTTCGCAGGTTTCTCCGGGGTGCCACGAATTTGGCATAGTCTGTCCAGGACTCTGTTCAGACCGAACGGTCCCTCTTTACTGCCTTTGAATGGCTTCTTTTCCTGATCAGGTCGAGAGCCCCTCAATCCGGCATTGACCGTTGTGTTATCCGGGCTCTCTTCCTTGTTTTGGCGTTTGTGTTTATTGCGATGTCGCTCCCCGTTGCCATCCCTTATATCGGATGTGCCGGGGTCGCTGGTGCCTTTACGGGCTAACCAGTTGTCCTCACCCGCGCAAAAGCGGGTCATAAGGCTTGTTAGGGCTGCCATTGTCCTTTGCTTTTCTTGGCCGAGGTGTCTGGCAACCCATTCGTCACGGATGTTGTGTTTGAATGCCGCTAGGGCTTCAGCGTCCGGACAATCGACAATTTGATTCTTCTTAGTGAGGAATTTTTTCCAAACCTTGCGAGCGGACTCTCCGGGCTGTTGGATTATGTGACTTAGATCGTCTGCATCCGGAGGCTGGACATAAGTCCCTTGAAAATTGGCCCTGAGAGCGTCTTTGAGTTCCTCCCAACTCCCAATTGAGTTTTTGGGGAGGGTTTTCAACCAGTGTCGAGCTGGTCCCTTCACCTTGAGGGGAAGGTATTTGATGGCGTGGAGATCATCCCCACGAGCCATGTGAATATGCAGGATAAAATCCTCGATCCAGACCCCTGGGTCTGTCGTTCCATCATATGCCTCTATGTTCACAAGTTTAAAACCTTGTGGAAATTCATGGTCCAGTACTTCTTCGAAGCACAGGGGGCGAGCAGCCCCTCTGTATCTGGACGCGCCGTGGCATGTAGTTGGCTGTTGTTGTGTCCGGGGTTTATTCCGAACTGAAATTTGGCTTGTATTAGCGTTTGGATGACCATAGTCCCTCGCCGGTGTGTGTCCTTTAGATCCGTAGATGGACCTGGCTGCACCGGCCTTCTAATCCAGCTTCGCACTTAGATCGTGCATGGTGCTAGTAGCCGCTCTGTTGTGGTTGTGAAGCGGTACGTCTGGTCTCCTGGTTGTATTATTTTTTGGTGGAACGGCCTCGTCGTCGAATTCTAGCAGTAGCTTGCGCTTTGGATAGCTTTTGGTATGGCGATCGTCGCCGTATCTTTCTTTAGTGTCTAGCACTTTGTTCCATCTGCGACTGAGCTTTTCCTGTGCGGCTTTAAGCCGTTGTTTCTGCTTCCTTAGAGTTCTTGCTGTGGCCATAAGCTTTTGGTGTAGGTTGTCTCGTTCCACTTGTTCGTCCGGGATGATGAATGCATCGTCACCCGGACTATGTTCTTGTTCTGGGGTGGTTTCATGAGCTCGTCCCTCCAGGTCATTGTGGTCGGATATTTGCTCCGAACTTGGTTTGGCGTGACCAGGCTCGTCCTGCTCCATCGCTGGGTCCGTCTGGTCATTACTGCCTTCTGGTATGTCAGCCCTTTTTGCGCTCTTGTCGCTGTTTTTACTGTTGCTGGACTTTGAGCGGCATCCGCATCACCGTTTTGGCTCTTGTCCGGGTGTTTTATCTTCCGGATTGTCACTGCCATCCTTCTTGGGTGTATCCACCATGTATATATCGCGTGACAAGGTAGTAGTCTCGCGCCCCAAAGATTCTGGAGCTTCTCCTACATCATCGTCCATACCGTCGATGTCTGCGGAGTCGAAGTCAAGAACGTCGGTTAAATCATCGATCGTGGCAATGAAGTGGGTGATGGGTGGGCAGCGAATTTCTTCGTCGCCTGCTTCCCACTCAAGCCGGACATAGTTTGGCCCAGAGCCTCCTGACAAAGAAAGAGACTTTAATGAGTTCAGCATGTCGCCAAAGGGCGAGTGCTGAAAGATGTCCGTAGCGGTGAACTCCATCACCGGAAGCCAACCTAGCTCGTCTGGCTCGAGAGTGTGCGGATCGGGACCAACGACCGGATATGAGTCCGGGGGACCGGGGATACAGGCCTCCACAGAGATGCGACCTGTGTTCGGCTCCACCGCCGATGAGCGTGCGGCCCGCGGGGCGGGGTCCACCCCTCCGTCCTTGGGCAACGCAACCTGCTCTGGATTTAGATCCGGGGTTGCTGTAGGGATGATGTCCTAAGCACTGTTCGACAGCAGGTCTAAGCCGTGATCGTCGTGACTGTCCGGCGCTCCTGGCATAGGCCCGAATCCGTCGAAGATCAAGTGTCTGCGAATGTCCGCCGTGTAGTTCAAGTTTCCGAACCTAATCTAGTGGCCATGGGCGTAGCTGTCGATCTGCTCCAGATGACCAAGCGAATTGGCCCGCAGTGCGAAGCCGTCGAACACAAAGATCTATCCGGGGAGAAAAGTCTCACCCTGGACCGTGTTGTTGACGATTGAAGACGCCATCAAGCCTTGAAGCGACGACACAGAGGAACTCTCAATGAAAGCACCAATTTCGGTGTCAAAACCGGTGGATCTCCGGGTAGGGGGTCTCGATCTGTGCGTCTTAGGCTAATGGTAACAGGAAGCAAGGGACACAATATTTACCCAGGTTCGGGCACCCTCGATGGAGGTAAAACCCTACTTCCTTCTTGATTAATATTGAAGATATGAGTAGTACAAGAGTAGATCTACCACGAGATCATAGAGGCTAAACCCTAAGAGCTAGCCTATGATGGTATGATTGTAATTGCGATCGGCCTTCTAAGGACCATCCTCTCCGGTTTATATAGACGCTGGAGAGGGCTAGGGTTTACATGGAGTCGGTTACAAGGAAGGAAACATAATATCCAGATCGCCAAGCTTGTCTTCCATGCAAAGGAGAGTCCCATCCGGACACAGGCCGAAGTCTTGAGTCTTGTATCTTCACGCTTCAATAGTCCGGACGATGCATACGGTCTAGCTATCTGGATACCCCCTAATCCAGGACTCCCTTAACGTGGTCGCTTTGGAAAATCCTCAAGGAGTAATGATTCCTCATCCAATGATTACAAGAAAAGGCTATGCCACAAATGCAAGAAGTCTGGTCACTACATTCAAGATTGTCCTCAGTGGGATAAGGAATTAAAGAAGAAGAAATACAAGGATTACAGTTCTGATGATGCCAAGAAGAAGAAGAAATATTCAAAGTCTTCATCATCAAAATCCTCAAAGTATTCATCTCACAAGAAGAGCAGCTCCAAGAAGGCTCGAGCATTCATTGGCAAGGAAATGGACTCTGAGGCTGAATCTGAGGAACATGAGGAAGAGCAGGCATCCGAGGAGTCCGAGTCTGGTATGGCGATCCTAGCTCTCGCTACTGCATTCGTCAGCAAGTCTAGCTTCAACTCTGAAGAAAATGACATCACCAACAAGGCTGATGAAGGCAATGATGACTATGCTCCCACCTATTGCTTCATGGCAAAGGGTGCCAAGGTAACTAACTACCCCTCCTCTGAATCTAGTGAGGATGAATCTGATGAAAACCTCAAGCCTAGCTACTCTAAACTTGCTAAGATTGCTGTGAAACAACAAAAGGCTTTTGAAAATGTTCAAAACATGCTAGATAAAAGTGATGATATGCTGGGTGAAGAAATGAATCACACTACAACCTTGACTGAAAATCTTCAAAGACTTCAGTCCAAGTTTGACAATCTTCAAGGTCATCATAACACTCTCTTATCTGATCACGAGAAGCTTTCTTATCAATATCTTCAAAGAAAGGAAGATCTTGAGAAGCTAAGAGTGAGTTATGAAGATCTTCAGAAGGAGCGTGATTCATTACTTGCTCAACAAATCAGCGCTACTCAAGAAGAATTTTTTCCTCCATGTGTGAAGTGCATTGAACGTGAATCTGCTAATTCTTCACCTGAATGTTCAAATGCTTCTAATGCTACAAATTCTTCACCTATCTCTGCTATCACTAATTCCTCATCTGAGGACATTTCTAGTATCATTGATGATGCAGGGCTGAAGGAATTGTACATGGCAGGCATGTACAAAAGCCTCAAAGGGCATCAGACTCTTTGCGATGTGCTTAAAAAGCAGATCCTCAACAGGAACCCTAGGAAAGAGGGTATTGCCTTTGAGAGGAAACTCAATGCCGATGGAACATATTGGAAACCTGAGCAATACCCCAAAACCTCATGGGTTGCTGCAAAGGGAACTTTAGTTGACCCATCCAATTTATCTGGCTTTACATGTGAATCTCCTCATTCTTTTGATGAGTCATTTCACTCCAACTATAAACTGTACAAAAATCAGAATGGTGAAGTATTTGGTAGATATGTTGGCACTAACTGTAGGAACGGTTCCCCTATGAAGAAAATCTGGGTTGCCAAAAGTTGCCTTGAAAGTCTTCAGGTGAATGTCCTCATGACATCACCTGTGAAGAATAGGAACCCCAGATCAAATTCTTCATATGGATCAAATTCTTCACATGGATCCAAGTCCCCATACGGACCAAATTCCTCACATGGATCAAATTCCTCAAAAGGATCAAAGTCCTCACATGATTATCATCGTGCTAACCCCTCTATTTCGCAGGGAAAGGCTAAGGCCTATGAATATGAGCATTATTCTTCTAATCATTATGTTCATAAGTCCTCGAAGAATTTCTCTGCCTATTCATATGCTTATCCTAACCCCTCCTATGTGAAACAAAGTGGACTGGCTTCTATGCCACCGTTCTCATATGGTGCTCGCAAAGTGATGAACTCTTTGCCACCCCTTCAGATGTGGGTGGTGAAGAAAAAGAACTAATCTCTTATGCAGGGTCAGGTCTCCACACGTGCTCAAAACGTCTGAAGAATTTGCTGGATACCTAAACAGTGCCTGAAAGGACGCAGGCTAATCATGAAGAAATGAACTTTCATTTCTCACGTCCTCATACTATTTTATCTATTTTACAACCTCATGAAATTGATATGATGATATTGATGTCATATTCTTCACTTATTAAGTATATGAGTTCGTAAGCTACACTAATTCATCTGCAGGATGATCAACATAAAGCCAATGAGTGGGTCCTCGATAGTGGATGTACGAATCACATGACTGGTGAGAAGAATCTATTGATGGATGCTCCCTTATCACCATCGCATCTGAAGCATATCATCTTCGCTGACAAAGGCAAAATTTAGGTATTGGGTCTAGGTAAGGTTGCGATCTCAAAGGATAGACACATGGACAAAGTCATGCTTGTCGAATCCTTAGGATACAAGCTCATGTCTGTCTCAATGCTTTGTGATCTCGATATGGTTGTTGTCTTTGGCAAATATCGTTGTGTTGTGATCTTGGAAGCTGACAATTCCAAAGTCTTTGAAGGCTTTAGGAGAGGAGACTTGTACATTGTTGATTTCTCTATAGGACCACAACCGGCCGTATGCCTACTTGCAAAAGCTTCAGAAGGATGGCTATGGCATCGATGGCTTGGTCATGCTGACATGAGGAACCTGCACACGCTTGCGAAGAAGATGCATGTCATTGGCATTGAGAATGTCAAATTCCTCAAGGATCATTTATGCAGAGCCTGTGAAGCTGGAAAGGTGACCAAGGCCAAACATCCAGCGAAGACTATCATGACTACCACTCGACCATTTGAATTGCTTCACATGGATCTCTTTGGTCCTAATCATTATTCTGCAATTTTAAATGATGCATCTCAATATGGCTTTGTTATTGTTGATGATTATTCTCGTTACACATGGGTGCACATTGTCACTTACAAACATGTGGTGCAGGAAGTCTTCAAACGATTTTCCTCGAGGGCTTCAACTAACTTTGGTGTGAAGATCAAGCACATCAGAAGCGACAATGGAACTGAGTTCAAGAATTCCGGTCTTGATGGCTATCTTGATGAACTTGGTATTACTCATGTGTTATCTACTCCTTATACTCCTCAGCAGAACGGCGTCGTGGAGCGCAAGAACAGAACTCTTGCTGAGATGGCTTGCACTATGCTTGATGAATACAAGACGCCTCGTCGTTTCTGGATTGATGCAATTGATACTGTGTGCCACATCATCAACAGAGTATATCTTCACAAAGTCTTCAAGAAGACTGCTTATGAACTCCTCGCTGACAAAAAGACAAATGTGAGTTATTTCAAAGTCTTCGGTGCTAAATGTTGGATTAGAGATCCTCATCACAGTTCTAAATTTTCACCGAAAGCACATGAGGGTTTTATGCTTGGTTACGAAAAGGACTCGCACACCTACAGAGTCTTCAACAGCGTTCTTCACAAAGTTGTTGAAACTGTAGATGTGTGGTTTGATGAAACTAATGTCTCGCAAAGAGAGCACCTACCTTCTGTGATAGATGAACCAGCACCTGAGGAATCTATCAAATTCAAGGCTATTGAGGATATCATTCCTACCGACGAATCTGCTGAAGAATTCATTCCAGAACGTGAAGAACGTCGAGCGGGTGCACCTGAACAAAATGGTGCTAAGGAAAGTGGTCTTGAAGAAAATGCGGATCAAATTCCTTGACATCAACCCGCTCATCCTCGCGTTGCAAACGAAGTGCAAATTGAGAGAATCATCGATGACATTGAAGCACAAGGTCCTCTCACTCGCTCAAAAGCTTCACATTTGTCTAACTTTTGTGGGAACTTTGCGTTTGTCTCTATCACAGAGCCTACTAAAGTAGATGAAGCATTTCTGGAGCCTGAGTGGATTCAAGTGATGCAAGAAGTATTACATCAGTTCGAGCTCAACCACGTCTGGGAACTGGTCAATTGTCCAGATCCTCGCAAGCACAACATCATTGGCACAAAGTGGATCTACCGCAACAAGCAAGATGAAAATGGACTTATGGTGAGGAATAAGGCACGGCTTGTAGCTCAAGGCTACACACAGGTTGAAGGAATTGATTTCGATGAAAGTTTTGCACCTGTTGCTAGACTTGAGGCCATTCGCATATTACTTGCTTATGCTAACCATCATAATATCACATTATAACAAATGTATGTGAAAAGTGCATTCCTCAATGGTAAGCTTGAGGAAGAAGTATATGTTGCTCAACCCCCAGGTTTTGAAGATCCAAAGCATCCTGACAAAGTCTTCAGACTCAACAAGGCCCTGTATGGCCTCAAGCAGGCCCCTCGGGCGTGGTATGATACTTTGAAGGAAATCCTCATGAAGAAAGGCTTCAAACCCGGTTCACTCGAACCAACTCTTTTCACTAAATCCGATGATGGTGAATTGTTTATGTGCCAAATATATGTTGATGATATTATTTTTGGCTGTACTGACCAAAGTTATAGTGATGAATTTGCCTATATGATGAGTGAAGAATATCAAATGTCTATGATGGGAGAATTGAAATTCTTCTTAGGTCTTAAAATTCGTCAACAGCGCAATGGCATATTCATATCTCAGGAGAAATATCTCAAAGATGTACTGAGGAAATTTGGCATGCAAGATTGCAAAGGGGTCAAAATTCCAATGCCCACAAATGGTCATCTATGCACTGATGAAAATAGTATCGACTTCGATCACAATGTATACCGCTCCATGATTGGCTCTTTATTGTACCTATGTGCATCTAGGCCGGATATTATGCTTAGTGTTTGCATGTGTTCTCGATTTCAAGCTACACCGAAGGAATCACACCATAAGGTTGTGAAGCATATTCTTTGATATCTAGCTCACACATGAACACTTGGATTATGGTATCCCAAGGGCTCTTCATTTGATCTCATTGGATATTCAGATTCTTACTATGCTGATGATTGTGTGGACCGCAAGTCAACGTCAGGCACATGTCATTTCCTCGGATGATCTTTGGTCTGTTGGTCCTTGAAGAAACAGAACTGCGTATCACTCTCCACTGCAAAAGCTGAGTACATTGCTGCCGGATCGTGCTGTGCTCAATTACTATGGATGAAGCAAACACTCAAGGACTATGGCGTCAACGTGAAGAATGTGCCTCTCTACTGCGACAATGAGGGTGCTATCAAGATTGCTCATAACCCAGTTCAGCATTCAAAGACCAGCTGGCCGGTATCTTCACTAAGCCCTTGGATGAGAAGAGATTTAGCAAGTTGCGTGTGAGCTAAATATCCTACAATCTTCGAATGTTCTTTGAAAATGACATACATCCTAACACTTATCCTGACTTGATGACTTAGATGCGCAACACACAAAGTAACGTTTTTCTTCAATCAATGAAGACTAACCCTCTAAGTGTGAAGAAATTAATGGAGAAATTGATTCTCAGAGCCCTATGACAATTGTACGCGTGTCTGAAATCAGCTTTCTTATATGGTGGGTTACACCACCAACCAAAGTTGAAAATCTTCAATTTGAGTTTTTCTTCGTTTTTGAAATTCCTCAGTTTTTCAAATTCTTCAACTTTGCATTGTCTTCACTCTTTCCGTCGTTATTCTTCATTTGAATATATATAGTTTATGTCCTCTACATCATTCACTTATTGCTAATTCTTTAAGTTGATTTCTTCCGCTAAGTGAATGTAATCGGACCCTTCCCCCTCTATGCTAAACTCAATCCAATCTTTTCACAAATTCTTCATGTGCGTTCTATTTGAAACTCGTTCAAAATCTTCACTGTGTCCTTGTCAGCTGAAGAAATTGTGAACGGAATTTTTAACTTATATTATCTAAATTTTCGATTTTGCCGCTCAAACAGTTCCGCATTCCACGATAATACTCCTCTATTCACCCATGATCTCATGATCGCCACCTCATAGTACGTGGGTGGCACATGTCATGCGACTTAGAAGGGCCAGGGGCACGTTCATCCGAATTCTTCGGGCTACAGTTTTTTCACTCCCACTACTAATACGCCAGCCACTTCCTCACTTCGTTTTTTACTTTGCTCGTTCTCACTCCCGCTCGAGATTCTCAAACCCTAGCGCCGCCGCTACTTCATCGTCGCCGGTGAGTAAGAGCTTCACTGCCTCGACCTCGTTGCCGTCGTACTCGTGCCGGTTGCAGATTTCTTCACTCTGCCGCCGCCGTAGCTGTCTTCCTCTGCCGAGTTAGGGCGTGGAAGATCTGAACTGACGAACTTCACTTCTACACTGCTCAGTTCATCGTGTTCTTCATCAAGGGTAATTAAAAGTTACTTTTACTACCCTCTTTGATTCAAATGTTTTCTTGAAAATCTTCAAAGGTGTTTATTCTTCAAATTTTCACACAATGAACACCTCACTTGTCATCTGCTCTTGATTCGTTTCTCTAATCAATAATTTTTCTTCAAGATTCCTCAATTGTGTGGATCTTTGATCGACACAACTCTGGAAACTAAGACAAAGAACGTTTAGTGAAATTCTTCAAGACTCATCTGGTCAAATTTCTCAAACTTGTTCTTTTTTGAAAAAACCTTCTGAGAACGCATATGACCTCTCCAAAATTCCTCGCAACTATACTCTGTTCACAGGTACACATGTACGCTACTAAATCACTAGGTTCTCATCAACTTAACTCATTTGCGGCGTTCCTTGAAGAAAAGTTGCACACCTCTTCAGAAACTTCAGTTGTTTATATTCCTCAGCTGAAGAAAATGGCTGACGGTAAGAAGCCACAGCAGGGTGGAAAAAGGCCTGAGGTCAACACAGCATTTGAGATCCCTGATGAGGCCAAATTTGGCAAGGAGGATAAAAGTCAGTGCAAGGTGCGCATTCAAAAGATTGAGAGGAGATGGGCACGGGAATGGAGGGAGTACAGATATGTTACTCCCAAGTATATGAAGAAATTCACACTCAACCCGCCATGCCCAAGACCTCCATTGGCACCTGGCCAATTGGCAAACCCCACCAGCCTCAAGCGGGCTGAGGATTATCCTGATGAATGGGCAAAGCGCCAGGCCAAACTTGCCAAACAAGCAAAGGAGGCAGTGAGGAAATTTAATGAAGAATTTGCTGCTGCTGCTACCGCTGCTGAGGCCTCTGCTAGCAAGCCGAAGAAGGCCATGTCTAAGAAGCCTGCTCACAAGCCAAGTGCTTCATCCTCAATGCCCTCACGGCCAAGTTTCTCAGCAATGCCTTCACGGCCAGATTCTTCAAAGCTCTCATGGCCAATCCCTCCATCTGCTCCTCCTTCAAAGTCCTCAGCTCCTCTGACAAAATCTTCAGTTGCTCCGACTAAATCCTCTGCACCTATGCATCTCGCCACATGTCAAAGGACTACAGGCATCTCGATTGCCTCAGGAGCTTCTGCGAGTTCCTCAGCTGCACCAAATTCCTCAACTGGCCCCTCTCTGCTGAAGAAAAAGGCCACTGCTGGACGAGGCCTTCGACCAAGTCCTCACAAGGAGCAGGTCGCCTTTCAAGTGCCTTCTGATGATGAGGCTGATGATGAAGAATTTGTCGAAATCATCAAAGACAGGCAAGCCAGGGCCGCTAGAGCCAAAGGCAGCAATGTGCCACTGTTATTGGATCCAAAGTTGATCCTAGACTTCATTAATCTATGGCACAAGGAGCCAAACAGTCCTTTGCCGGAGATGAACCTCACTCCTGGTCAAAGTCATGTTTTGACTGCCTTCATTGAAGAAGAAAAGTGGAAATTTGAAGAAGGCAGAAGACTGAAGAAAGCGTAGTACAAGAAGCAGCACTACCTAAAGGACCATGTCCTCTCTCTTACCCCTGATCAACTCGTTTCCTTGCAAACTGAGATAAAGCAACGGAGTGATGAATTCAATCGCTACTATGCTGACTGGAAGGGCGCCAAGGTCCGGTTCACCAATCTGACAAAGAAATTCACTTCAAGTGATGCTGCTCCTGTGCACATTGAAGTCACTCCTGCTGAAGCATCTGCTCAGCCTACTGAATAACATGCCAGCACCGCTGATGAAAATCAGGCTGCTGAAGAAAATGAATGTTCCAGGGCTGATGACTGCATTCCAGCTACTGAAGAAATTGCCAGGGCATCCACTAGTGGTGCGCCTGAAGTAAATGAAGAAGTGAGGGCTACTGCATCAGCTGCGCCTGAAGAAACTGATCCAAATTCTTCTGCTCCTCCTGCGCCTACACCAACTCCGATCCTTCCATCTGCATCAGATGCAAGGAAGAACAAGGCTGCAGAGCGTGCAACTGTGAAGAAAAGGAAGGCATCAACTTCATCAGATTCTTCAGCTCCAAAGAAGATGAAGCCTTTGACAAGCTCAATTGACAACCCAATTGATGTCGTTTCTGTCTCAGTCATGCCATCAAAGGACCTTGTTCCTTTTGATGAAGATTATGTGATTCCAAGTGAATCCGATGAAGAGAATCCTTCTGCTGCTTCATCAAAGTAGTTGGATGAAGAAATTGAAGTGGATGCAATCCCTTCAACACCATTTGTCTCCTCGCCTATGCCTTAGTTTACTACTGAAGAGGCCGGCGTTGAAGAAATGGAAGATGAGGACGTGGACATTGGCTGTACCACACCTGTGCTAAATGATGACTTTTGGGAAATTCAGCATCCCAACTCTCCAATGTTCAGTCCACTTCAAGCAATTCCTAAGTCCCCTGTTGCTACTGAAGTACAAATGGGATCTGAAGAACCTCATGCAACCCCATCTGTCCATGAAGAAATTCCAGCCACTAGTGCTGAAGAAATTGTAAATGAAGAATTGAAGACCCAGGCTGCAACTGAAGAAGAGCCTGAAATTCCTCAGCCTGAGGATCCTAACATTGCGATTCCTGAGGTGATAATGCAATTTGACT
Source organism: Triticum aestivum (assembly GCF_018294505.1). Taxonomy (NCBI): domain Eukaryota; kingdom Viridiplantae; phylum Streptophyta; class Magnoliopsida; order Poales; family Poaceae; genus Triticum; species Triticum aestivum. The sequence continues at coordinate 644,088,537 of NC_057803.1, read as the reverse complement.
GACACTCCTTAGTCCAAGCCAAAGGATCCATTCTCAAAGAAGCAGAAATTCAAGGCTGATGACTTCTTTGGCGAGCATGTGTTCTTCACTGAATTCAATCCTTATGACAATGCTCGTCTTCAAAGGAAGCGCTTCTAGACTGCCAGCCAGACAAATTTCAATTCTTCACTACTTTTCAACAAGGACAAATTCTTCGACCACCAGCATATTCTTCACGTGACATGGAATCAATGCCTTGCTTCTCGCCAGTATCAGTATAATTCGCAATGAAGGACTGCCCAACTTTTGCACTGACATAGTTGATTGGAATGAAGAGCTTATTCTTCAGTTCTATGCAATGCTGCACATCACAGGTGATGCTGATGATATCAACACTTGGGTGTTGGACTGGATGACCGAAAACACTCATTACAAGGCACCGGCCTCTGAATTACTTCATGCCCTGCCAATCAGTCCTCCACATAAAGGTGCTCATTGTCTATACCAAGAACCTGAACTTACTGCTCATTACATGCAAGTGCTCATGAAGCCTCTGAAGCCTGTTCAAGCCCCAAGAACCAAATTCCTCGTGAAGGAATTGTTGTATGTACCCAGAACCGTCTACCGCATTCTGACAAAGACTATGAGTCCCATCAAAGGCCACGACTCATCTGATGAGGAAATTGTTGGCATCATGAAGAATCTGCTATTCAACATCATGCATGGCATCCCTGTCAATTATCATGATGTTTTCATAAGGACTCTGGCAGATGTTGCACTTTCTCCGTTTGAGCTGAAGCCTTATGCTACTTGGATTATGAGATTCATCAGAACAAGGTCTTCACTCAACTACAAAGCAGATACACTCAACCATGGCAGCTACTTGCCCCCTATTGAAGTCCTCAAGAGGACATATTCCTCAGCTGATGAAAAGGGCAAGGCACCAGCTATCATCGATGAAGGCATTCGTCCATTGGATGGTTAGTTCTGCAAAGCTGCATCTTATTCCACCAATGATGACTCTGCCACTCATGATTCTGCTGCAAATGCTTCCAAGCAAAATCCTCAAGCCACTGCTCCTCGTGTGATGACTGGCCGAGAGCTGCTTCTTAGTCTTCACCAGAAGGTGGATCGAAACCACAAATGGCTTAAGCGTCAGTTTGGCTCTATTCTTCACAACATGTGTTCTACACATAATGCAGTGAATAAAAACCATTACTACCTCCATGAAGTCTTCGATCGCACATGGGCTATTCTATCACATCTCTATGGTGAAGAAGATTTGAAGCAAATGGGATTCAAGGAAGATTTTGACTGGTCTGCTCCTCCACCGAAGAGATGCAAGAAGGTAATGGTTCCTCCCTTGGTCGCCAATTCATATTCTTCATCACATGACACGGACGAGTATGAAGACTTGGACGACACTACGGCATGCCTTACAATGACACAAGACCCCAACAACGCTGGCGCTCCTCCATCATCATGATATTCTTCAGGGGCGTTAGTCCTTATTTTCAACCCTTTTGGTCATTCGATGACAAAGGGGGAGAAATTTGAGTTAGTCTTCAAGCGGGTCTATCTTATATGGGCGTTTTTTGCTAAGTTATAACTCTCGTTCTTCTGATGACTTTGCTGGATCGAGTTGTAATCTTAAACTCTATGGTGGCCTGATACTTTTACTTTGTTCTTCTGCATGCTTATTCCTCATTAATGGTAATGCACGCATGCTGAATTACATCAGTCACCATATTTCATCAGGCATTTCAAATTCTTCATACTATATGTCAAATGCGTGTATGAATTACAAGATATAGGGGGAGATCTCCATGATTATACTCTTCAAGTGTGCATTGCTTCAAAAGCAAATTCACCACTATGTACATCTTCAGTGGGAGTTCTTCTATGTCTTGCAATCAAATTCCTCAATATCAGTATTTACACTTCATATGTTTATCCCCGTTGAAAACTTAACCTATATTGTCATCAATCACCAAAAAGGGGGAGATTGTAAGTGCATCTAGTGCCCCTTAGTGAATTTGGTGTATTGAAGACTTATAGGTTAAGAGACTGATGCGTTTGTAAGTGCACACAAGTCTATAAGTCTATGAGGTGTTTGATATTTACAGAGAAAGTCGACCCCTAAAAATGAAGTTCTTCGACTGAAGACTTCGGATTTCTGAAGACTTTCTGAAGACTTTGAAAGTGAAGAAGTTGGTGTCACCTTGAAGACTTGGAAATCATTCGAGGAACATGAAGCGTGAAGACATTGTTTTCATAGTTTCATTTTCTCTTTCTTGAGTCATAGGAAACACCGTACTGTTAAAGGGGTCGAGGAAATACTAAGGAAAAATTTCCATGTGATGCTCAACTCAAAATCCTACACCTACCAATCCCTTCGAGTGAAGCCATTGGAAATCTCATACAGTTCAGTCAATTTCTTCAGTCACAGAGACGAAGATCTTCTGGTTACTGAGGAATTTGTTCTGACAGAGGAGTTAGGAATTCACCAGTGCTGATTGCCTACACAGTGAGGAACATGATAGCCCTGAGTAATTTGAGAGTCATAATTCCGACCGTTGTTGTGCTACGCGCCAGCTGTCCCAAAATATCTACCCACCTAACGGTCATATCATTGAAGGGCATTTATGTCTTATCATGTCGAGCTGCTCCCTAGGCTATAAATAGCCGTCCCCTACAACCACTAGCTAGTTGGCTGCTCCGAGAGAAACTAACACTTGTCATTTGAGAGCAACCCATCCTCCGAGGACTTTGAGCGAAAATCATCAAGTGAGGAAAACCCAAACCCAAACACCTTCAAACCCAAAGTGATTGAGCCTCACTAAAGGGATTGATCCTGCGTGGATCCGATGCTTGTTACCTTTGAAGACTGTGCTTCTTCCAGACGGTTAGGCGTCAAGGTCTAGAGCATCCAAGAGGAATTGTGGATCACCGAGTGACCGGGTTTGTGAAGGTTCGGAAATCACCTGAAGACTTACCACGAGTATTTGGGCGAGGTCCGTGTGACTTTAGCTCAAGGAGAATACGGTGAGGACAGTGTGTCCGGGATAGGGTGTCCTCGAGTTTAAATACTCAGCCGCTACAACCAGATGTACAACTGAGACAGCAGTTGGAACTGGTCTACCAAATCTTTGTCTTCACCAAGCATACTGGTTCTATATTCCTCGACTCTTTCATTTCCTCAATTCTGTTGTGAGTACTTGTTCATATCTGTTTGAAGACCTTAACTAAAGACTTTCTGAATTTCCTCAGTTCAACTTCTTCAGTCTGTTCGTCTTCATCTTGTGTTATCATGTGCTTACGCTTTCTGTACTCTCTGCTTGTCTTCATTTCATTATGATGACTATGCATGTGTTCTACCATGTTTACTTTTGAGTACTTATTCTGCTGCAAGTAGTTCTTCGCTTAGGAATTTCCTCACCCTGAAATTCCTCAGTGAAGAATTCATAAAAATCGCCTATTCACCCCCCTCTAGTCGATATAACGCATGGCGCGGATCCGGCAGCACGGTGTTGGGCTCGCCGAGGCCTGGGGTTGCGCGGGCGTTCGGCGGGCGCGAGCGCGCGTGGAGCTGCGGCTTGGACGTGGCCGGGCGGTGGGGGTGAGATGCGGGCGGCGATTTGGCTGTCGCGCGGGTCGGCACAAGTATGAAGTGGCAAGGAGGCCTCCGGTGGCGTTGGCGGCGTCCTGGCGTCATGAGGCTGCGTGGGTTGGGGCCACCTTCGATCTGCTAAGGTGCATGTCATGGGTGTGCAGAGGGCTCGGGCAACGCTTTCGGCGTGGCTTGGAGGCCCGTGGGCAGCGCGGAGGAGATCTGTCCTCGGGCGGATGATGTGGCGCGTGCGTGGTTCGCGTGACGAGATCTGATGCTGGGCTACGGCCAGGGATCATGGTGGTTCGTGGCCTTAGGCGGCGCGCCTTCGTTCTTTGCCGGCATGGTGCTCGCTAGGGCGTGGTGGTTGTGCCGCGTCCGGGGGCTCTGCTCTTGGTTGGACTTTGTTGGATCTAGCTACTCGCGCTGGTGTTTGGCCATTGTTTGTCTCCGCGAGGTGCGGTTGCGTGCAGTGGCTGTTGTCTCTTCGTCTACGAGATGGTTTGTTGGTGGTGCTTGTGGACTTGGCCGAAGCCGATGCAGAAATGATGTGCGACCGAGGTGGTGTGGATCTTGGATGAAGACCTTGTCTCGGCTTGGTGTCGTGACCAACTATGGCGGCGGCTGTGGCTGTCGTTCACCTCCCTGGAGGCATAGCTGCTTTGCTGCCACACCTTGCTCGCACAGATCCGGCCATCTAGGCCTCTCCAGGGGAAACCCATGATCTTTTGATTGGATAATGACGACACTTTAGTGTGTCGTTTCCCTCTTGGGGACTTCGTCTCGGAGCTCGACATCGGCAAGCAGGACCTGTGTTTTGCGGTGGTTGTGGCGTCCAGGCTTCTGTGGGAACGATGATGGTGGGAGCGATGTTGGCAACGTGGCAATGGTTGTGGTAGTCGGATCTTCTTCGGAGTGTCCGCGGTATTGCCTCGGTTCGTTTGTTGCTGTGAAGTCGAAATTGCGGTGGCGGGGCCCTGTGGTATACGATGACTGGCTGCAGGTGACCCGTTCGGTGATCTCTCGTGGCGCCAACCGTGCGTGATTTTGTTCTTCTGAGTTCTCCGTCAGAGTCGGAGCTGCGTTGTCTGGCCGCGGGTCGACTTGTCGTCGATTAGGGTTGCCTTTGCCCTATGTGTTTCGGTCTATGGGTGTGGATTTGGCCCTTGTTGTTCTGGTTTTTGTCTGATTTTCCATAATTAACTGGGCAATTCTTTTCTGCTTAACTCATATATAAGGCAATCTTTGCCTTCGTTTCAAAAAAAAGAAAAGATGCGCTGGCCTTCTGGTTGAGAAGACGAAGTTGTTAGCGATGAGATTGTGCAGATACCCCATACCATGCTCTAATGACTCTGTGATTAGATAATCAGCTGCGATAAGGCGGTCCTTCTTTTCATGGTTGCTATACTTTTTTACCTTGGCTCTTGGGTTGCTTAAACAAATCACTTGCTGTTGCTGGTCCCCATTAACAGGCAGATTCTGCCATGGCCTGGCCTGCTGTCGCACTTGGCAACAAGACTTAGATGATGACTGTTCCAACCTTTGGAGTTCATGCATGGTTTTCTGAACAACAACAAAATAAAGTTCATGCATGTTAATTTCATTACTATTTCAGCTCCTATATTTCACACGAGTTAAGTTTTGCAATGAGAACAATATTGACAGAGGAAGAAATGAACAGTGTTCAGCCCCGCGGTTTGCTCAGTGGCGAGCAAACAAGCAGCAGCGTGCTGACGCCTGAAGTTCATGTGCGGCTAAATTTCGTGTTTTGACCCCTTTTCCAAACCTATTCAAGATCTGACCCTAGTTTGAAAAAAATTCGAGATCTGACCCTTTTGCTACCGCCACGGAACATGGCGGTAGGGTATAATAGCCTACCTCCAAGGACCCTGGCGGTAGGGTTGCATGCCCTACCGCAAAAAACATTCTAAGTATGAACATAGTGTGTGCTCGTGCCTACCGCCAAGCACCTTGGCGGTAGGGTTATGCAGGCTGCCGCCAGCCCGTTTGGCGGTAGCGATGTTTCCTACTGCCAAAGTCCCTGGCGGTAGGCTGTTAGACCCTACCGCCATAGACTCTGGCGGTAGTAAAAGGGTCAGATCTCGAAAAAATTTCAACCTAGGGTCAGATCTCGAATAGGTCTTAGAAAAGGGTCAAAACACGAAATTTTACCTTCCCGTGCATCCTGATCACAAGATGCAGACCATCGTCACTGTGCATGTCCTTTCTTATATAGCTTCAGAGATTTAAATTTTAAGTTGTCCCATTTGTTGTAGACAGACCAGATCAGCAGTTCAGTACTAGTACTTCTGTTATTTTTTATTTTATTTTTGCGGGCACTAGTACTTTTCTTGTTGCCAACATCTTTTTTACTCGGTAACAACAAAGTATGTTTTCCCGCAAAATATGTTTTCTGTCTTCAACTCTACTCTCTTGGTCCAGATTTACTATTATGCCCCTCTTTTATTTTGCGGTTAAAGTTTGACTTTGTAAGTTAACTAATAAGAATAAACTATGTCAAAAAATTATATAATCAGAAAGCTTTCAAATACAAATCTAGCGTCGTACTTTTTTAGCATGTAGTCTCTCTGTAATCTAATATAAGATATTTTAGTAGTGATAAAAAACTACTTATTTTGGTTTATAAAGATTGTATTTTATGTTCTATGAGTCATATAGATGGTTGGAGTCCGACCCAAAACATGAGGGGGCTCAGGGCATTTCCAACGCTGACTCTCAAACCTCTCGCAACCGTCCTTTTGCCATCCAACGCGGTCATGTATCAGCCGATGGTTTTGCGAGCGTCCGGACCACTGCCACGCCTACACCTGACTACCATGGCCCACCAAAAAACCCCCTCGCTCGCTCACGTGTGTTCCCGCACGGTGCCTGCTGCCCGCATTCACGCCGCTATGAAGCATTCGCTCTGCATTGACGCCGACCTAGAGCGGACACAACATCTCACTGCATCAACATTGAAGCGGCAAGCCGACCAATAGAAATGCCCACGCCGCGTCCCTGGTGTCCGCGCCAGTTCAATGCCGGAGTGACGTTTATAGTACGGGACGTGATGGGTATCTACCACGCCCGTTCAATGCCCGTTCATCCGTATGCCTCTATTAAGCAGGCTCGCCGGCTGAGGAACCAACTTCGGTGCTACGCATTGACGCACCCGGATGCTTGGCCTCACTGGACTCTGCTATTTAAAGGAAGCCACACCCGACTAAACTCCACACCACAACACATTCGTTGTACATCCTCGTCCCTTGCACCACATCGACCATGACTACAAGCTCTAGCACGCTATGGGAGAGCATGTCATCGGAGCAGAAGCATGAGGTCACCGGCCTTTTGCAAACACTTGGCTGACCCGTCGTGCCTGGCAGATCGAGCACAGCTTGCCGACCAGCTCGCCCGAGATCTCCGACGACAACCCTACAATGGAGACGTGCTCCGACGATGACACCGTGCCTGTGCATGTTGGCTTGACTATGGAACAGGAGCAGGCACACAACGATGCCGCCATGGCGGATGAGGAGCAGCCTGCGCCGGCTCCTATGTCAGCGTTCTGGCAGGCACAGGTGGGGCAGATGTACAACTAGGTCCTGCTTGAGCCACACCGGCTAGCGGAGGGCCAAATCTACGATGAGCACGCAAGCGAGGAGGCCGTGGTCTCCATGGCCGCGGCGAACCTGAACTTTGTTGCGTACCGACGTGCGCTATACGAGGTCACAATTGCTCAACACATCGCTCGCAATGCAGAGTCGGCGCAGTTGGGCGCGGGCGCTGCCGCACACGCGCTAACCACGTAGGCGGTCGAGGACGAGAACATCGTCATCCAACTTTCGGGGGTACATGTGGCAGGTGGAAGGTGATTGGCCGTCCACGTCCATCATCCACCTCACGTCCACCAGCACCGGCGGGACGGGTAGTTCGCGGACTCATCTGAGGACGAGTAGGGCACGGGAGGCGGCATGACATTGTGTCCCAAGTGGGCCGGTCCGTCTCCCATAGGTTTTAAACCCGCTGCTGCTCATGGACCGAATTGTAATGAATGTGCTCCTGTTTATATGAAAATTCACCGTGTTTGCGTGACATTCGTCCGGTTTGTTGAAACAGTGTTTGAATCGTATGCGGGTAGTGTAGGATGGACGGCTCCTGCATCCGTGTCCGCGGACTCGTCCCCCTGTCCGGAACGGATGCGAAAGCATATTTGTGGGTCATCGTTGGAGATGCCCTCAGGCCCGGACTGAGGTAGTAAGTAGGAGTCTATTGTTTACAACTTAGTTTGCCAGAGACTTTCACTTCTCTAGACTTTAGTCTATTACCAAAACAAGAAATTCAGCAAAACTATTCTACATTCTAGCCTAGCAGTTAGCATAGGAAAACACAAGACGGACACACAGTACAGTACATGGACGGCCGAGTGCACACGCGACATGAAAGTGCTGCAATGTATTCGCCCAAAATTACTTTTTCACTGGAAACCATCAAAGCAAAGAAATAATTTTACTTCCTCCAAAGAACATACACTGCACCGCAATGAACAAAGCTGCATGTTGCTTTACTATTATATGCAAGGACAAGAAATTCAGTAGGAAACTTTGTATCCACTACCTACAACATGTGCAAAGTTGTAAGGTGCTTAATCGAATCGAAGCATTTCCAGTAGAAAAACATTTCTCTACGGTACCCGGGGTTGCAAGACTTTTCCATGGATTTCTTTACTAGAATGTGATACGTCAAAGAAAAATTGTTGGAGACTTAGTTGTCACAATTTTGATAAAAATTAGGAAATAAAGTCAAGATAGACTGCCTAAAGTAACTACAATAATTTTCATGGTTGTAGCAATATTCGACAAAGAGTGGGCTCAAATTTCACTGTGTTAACCCCGCTAGTAGTTTCTACTTATCTCCTTTTCTCTCTGAGCATGAAAGATTACCATCGGGCTTTCTTATATGTACATGCAAAGTAAATGATCTATCGGCTAAATACATTAATTTAATGCAAAACTTCAGAGATCAATACAATATATTCCTTTCTGCAAAAATAAATGAGGAAATATTGCTTGTCTAAAGGATCGATAAAGGTCCCATATGCTCTTCCTACCCAAGGACTAAAGTCATAACCAGCAGATTCTTACCAGTTATCAATCGGTGGACCAACGACTTCATATTACTACTTCTATAAAAGTAAGGCCCTGCTAACCAAAAGATGAATACCACATGCATCATTTGGCTTCTCTCCTTAGAGTTTTCCAGACCCATTTTGTGCATCAGCAGTTGTATCACTACGCATTAGAGATAGGAACATTGTTGGTATATCCATGAAAATCATTTGTCATATCCCTACGGATTAGAGATAGGAATATTGTTGGAATAGGCATAGAAGGCACCATGAATCTTCCTTAGACGGTTTCAGGCCATGCAGGTACATGATTTAGCGGTTCAGCCATATAAGGCGCTGGAAATCGGCAATTTTTTTTTTAACCGGGCGTGCCCCTTTCCATTTAAGATAAACGGAAATACAACAGTCTCCGTACAGCCAGGAAGTAAGGAAAGAAAGGCAGCAAGTTCAACGCACTGCCAGGAAACCCACTGAGCTTGCTGGAAATCGGCAATAGATTACTGATACAGTAACATGACGTGCCCAGCTTTCATGTCGTCTTCCTCTCCCTCCACTTGATAGCTCAGTTAACCAGAGTCAATCTGCTTCAATTGTGTGATAAATCCATCCTTTCAGGGCTGCTCCATCTCCTTAGAGAACAAAAAAAATTTTCAACTCTTGCAAATTTCCAGGACTGAAAGATTAGTGTTGATATCTAGTTGTAAACTATGTAGTATGGTAGTGAAAACATATATGCTAGAGCACTTGAATGCAAGCAATGGCACTATGACAGAAGTACATAGCTGAGCAAATTTTACACTAGAGATGCTAAAATCCCTGAACCAAATGGCTTGCACATTCAAGAATCATGGCATACTGATCTAGAGAACCAACAGTTCATGTCTTCTCATACATGCACAATCTTTCAGCATTCCAGTGGTGAAGACATTGTGATACTTAACCATGAAATGGTGAGATCACTAGGGATGTGACTAAATAATTAGTGGCGCAATGTTTCTCATTGGCAGGCGAGCTTCCAGCTACAAAAGACCTCACTGGGTGGCAGCTGAATCATTACTGTCCAATGGTTTACAAATACAGAAGACCTCCCAAAAGACATCTTCATCAGCTTGATTCAGATCCTCGGCATCAGCCGATGAGCTGCTGAACCACAACATCCATCGCCGGCGTCTGGCTAGCCGCTTCAGACGTGCAATGCGTTGCAACCGCTGAGAGCTTTGCAGCCTCTGTCCTCGAGAAAATGCCGCCAAGGTTGGCATCTGTCAGGCCTTTAATGTCTCTGGTAGTAGTTCCTACCTTCATTTTTTAGATGGCTCTCCTTCCTGTGATGACTTTTTTAACAAAGGGCACTCATAATGTAGCATCGAGGGATACAATCACAATGAGCACATCCGGCCTCTGCATAACTAAGATACACACATCCAACACTAACATGCACGCACGCGCACACACACACACACAAACACACAACGATCATATAAAACAAAAGCTATACCAAGTCAAAGAGAGAATTGAAGAGATGAAAAGAACGATCGGTGATATACAAAAATGACCATCGCCATCACCTATCTTTTGATGGCATCATATGTTATCTCCTCCACTTTCCATGATTCCAACAACACAACACGACGTCGACTTTGACAAGGGAGGAAGGTCACATGCACCACCAAAATCCCGATTTTTGAACGCTTTGATGTTCCTCCTCTGTCCTCACAAGTGGCAGCCATTACCAAACTGCAAGAGACAACATGACAGCATGCCGCCACTACCTTTGCCGTCCTCGCACGTGGCAGCAGATTACGCTGGCTTGAAGGACATGGCCGCCGTCTTGCACCACCATTAGCGATGTTGATCACAAACTCAACAGTCCACGACCGCACAAGCTGTGATGTTGTTGGAGAGAGGGCGCTGGAAGATGGCGTTGTCGGCGAGGAGCTTGTGCAGAGACCTCAGTGTAATTTTTGCTATGTTTGTGGTGTTCTGTACTTTTGGTGTTGTTTTATAATAGATCTGAGATATTTTTTTAATGAAAAAAGCGATGGCTAAGATACTAAACAGTCAGGAAACCGAGACTTTGCCGGTTCTTTCAAAGGAATTCAAATCATTTGCATTGACATTGTATACTCCTGCTCTATGCAACGTGGAGACCAACCAAAAAAGCACGCTGGCCCCCCTTGATTCCACGGAGAAAGAAGCATCATGACGCCCGGCGCAGGGTCTGCAGAGTGATATGCTCCCAAATGTAGGACAGCCTATGAATCCACCACACACTTTCTACTTTCTGTACTGTGTCGCTGCAAGCTTCAACATATTGGATATCGGATTCGTATCGGTTTGACTTCGACATATCGGATGTAGGATATCTGGTGATTATCAAACGATATGTAGATATATAGGAGAAAACATGTCCAGTTATTTTTCATTATTCTTGTTCAAAACAATTGTTTTTCGTAGAACAAAATGTATGATGTTAATGCTTTGACATAACACTTTTAGATTCATTGTTTATAATTGTTAAGAAACTATTGAGGAAAGATTCACAAAATCCTTACACTATGATTAAAAACAGTACGACATATATGAATTTTATGAAAGATTGTGCATATATTTGAAAATAGATAATGAAGTTGTAAATCCATAATCTCATTTCACTGCTATCCTATAAAGAATTGTTTTCATCTACGCATCATTCTATATCGGTGGACATATCAGGCTAGATATCGGCCATATTTGATATTCCAGTCCATATCGGATGATATGTTTGAAAGTGATATTTGCAAAATAATATGTTATGTTTATTTCGGTGGAGCCCAAGAAGAGATATATCAGCCTATATATCAGGTGTCTCTGCTTATATTTAAAAGTTTGGTCACTGGTGGATGGACACGCACCAAAGGACATGATGTGCGTACCGTGGAACAGTACCGAGAGAAAGTATGAGTGCCTAGAGAGAGGGTGGCAGCCGACCAAAGAAGGGTCACCGGTCACCGTGGCTCCCCGGCTGCAAAGCGTGCCTGCGCTTGAAACTAATAGATTTCCGCCCTTTTTTTTTGAAAAGGAGGAATACATCCGGCCTCTACATCAGTCGATGCATGCAGCCATACTATTGAAAATCAAAACAATCTTAACATCCAAGTAAGCTCAAAATCCGAGCAAAAAAAGAAGAAAATAAGTATGCAAAGCGCCACATCCGGCAATAAAGCGCCACATCCAGCGATAAAGAACAGGCTATGATGCCTACACACCTAGCCTATTATTAACTTGCCATCCAAATCTGCTGAAGATAGCCCGTGCTACCGTCTCGTAGCGGTTGCACCCAATAACTGTAGGCCCCCTGTAGTCTACATGAGTGAGTAACCACCACATACGGATCCAGGTTGTAGCTCTGCAGATAACCTGTAAAAAATTGCTGAATGGTGTACCAATAAAAATCATATCATTTCTAGTGTTCTATATAGCCCATAATAAAGCACATATCCCTATCCGAATATGTTTAGCTATGTGTATGTCTACTCTATTAAGCCATGTCCCAAATAACGTGTTTATGCTCATTGGAGGTTGGATGCTAAAAGCTATATGAATAGATCGTCATAACAATTTTGTAACTGGACACTCGAGAAGGAGGTGTTTAATCGTTTCGTTTGACCACAAAAACAGCACCTGGGGTTACCAACCCAAATCCTTTTCATCAAATTATCTTTGGTGAATATGACTTCTTTGTGGACGAACCACGTAAAAATCTTGATGCAGAATGGAACTTTAATCTTTCATATGTGCAAAGACCCCGACAATGGCCCAGAGTCAATTAACTCCAAATACATGGATTTCACAGAGAACAATCCATTTATGGTTAACTTCCAACTAATTTTATTCGTTTGGTCTGAAAGTTGAACATCCATCAACCTACGGACCTGGTGTAACCAAGCATTCCAACGTTCCCTACAAGAGATCTCCTAAATTGGATGTTAAGTGGTACTGAATTTAATACTGTGGCGACATAATCCTCCTTACCTTGCACAATATTATATGGGGAAGGGTATTAAAAAGCCAGAGATGTCTCCCCTAGCCATCTGTCCTCTCAGAATCAGTAGAGGTACCACTACCAATTAGGAACTTCACCCGCTGGAAGAAATTTACTTTTGTCTTCATTAACCCTTTTCAAAACGGTGAGTCCGTTGGCCTTGCATTCACCTGAGCCAAAGTCTTAGTATTTAAGTATTTATTCGGCAAGATTTGTATCCACATGCCTTCGGTCTCCGTAGATAGTCTGTATAGCCATTTGCTAAGCAAACATCTATTTTTAACTCTAAATTCTCGATCCCTAACACACCCTGCTCTTTTGATCTAGACATGATATCCAATCTAGCCAGTCTGTATTTCTTCTTGGCCTCATCATTTTGCCAGAAGAATCGGGATCTGTAAAAGTATAATCTTTTCCATACCCCCACCGGTATTTCAAAAAAGATAGGAGGAACATCGGCAAACTCGTCAAAACCGAGTTAATCAACACTAGCCATCCTCCGTAACACATTAGCTTGCCCTTCCAACGGTTTAATTTTTTTCAAATCTATCTTCTATAAATGTTCATTCTTTGTTCGTTAACCGTCTATGATGAATTGGGATCCCGAGACAACTAAAAGGTAAGGATCCCATTTCACAACCGAACAAGTTTCTGTAATTGTCTTGTTCTTCTTTAGCTCTCCCAAAACAGAACAATTTGCTTTTATTGAAGTTGATTTTTATCCCAGACATTTGTTCAAAAAGGCATATAATAAGCTTCATATTCCTAGTTTTTGCAATATCGTCTTCCATGAAAATAACAGTATCATCTGCATATTGTAGGACGGAGACACCCCAATCTACAAGATGGGAAATGAGACCTCCTACTTGGCCACTCCTTTTAGCCCGACTAATGAGTACCGCCAACATATTCGCTACAATGTTGAACAACACAGGAGACATGGAATCTTCCTGTTGTAACCCCTTACGTGTCTGAAAATAATGACCTGTGTCATCATTGACTATTATCCCGACATAAAGTACCTAGGTCACCGAGTCCACCTTGAAGAAAGACACTGTTATTAGATGATTAGGTGCGATTGTACAGGTGCTTCTTTTCAGTGTTGCTGTACTTACTTTCGCTGTTGGATTGCTTAAGAAAATCCATGAACGGGCAGAGCCTGCCATAGCCTGGGCCCATAACCATACATTTTCTCTCTTGGTTTTATGCACTTGGCGGCTGGAGTGGAAGATGACTACACTAGTTCATGCTAATTTCATTGTTGCAGCTCCTATTTTTATCAGTGTTAAATCAATAGTGTCAAGTTTGTCTCACTGCTTTGACATGTGTCAAGTTTGGAACAAACGTTTGCTCAGTGAGGAGTAAAAAAAAGCAGAAGAGTGATCACGCCTGCGGTTCCCCTGCTTTCTGCTCTGTGCTCACAAGATGCTGACCATCATAACTGTTCATGTCCTTTCTTGGTTTGCTTCAGATTCAAACTTTTAATTTGACTCGTGTGCTACAGTACACCCCAGGTCAGCAGTTCGGTGGGAGTTGTTCTGTTGTTTGCAACTAGTTTTATTTTTAACTCAGTCAGAAGAAATTAGTCAGTTTCAACTCTAAATAGAATATATATTTTTTAGAAAAGGAGGAGGACCCCCGGCCTCCTCGATGCTTGCAGTCACTTCATTAATTATTCACACAAGACCTTACGAAGTCATACAACAGTAAGATTAAAGTCACCGTCTAGGCAACATCTGTCGCTACTCCTATCTAATTGATGAAGGGGTGCTGATAGTCTGGGTCTAGTACCAAACAGACCTTGCAGCCAAACCTAACACCTAAGACCTGAGGTCCCAACCAAGGCGCGTGCCGGGTATGGGGGACCCACCAGTCCGGTGCACTCCTCAACCAAGACGCCTGCATGGCATGAGGCCGCCGCAGCCACCCTAAATAGAATATTTTTTATAACTATATAGTTTACCTAACCAAATATTTCAGTATTAATATCAGCAACTACTCCATCCATCTCTGAAAAGAAGGCCTATAAATTTTGTTCGAAGTCAAATGGTTCATAGTTTGTTGTCAAAACTATCAAAAACTACATACAAAATTAATATCATTTCATACACTATAAATACATTTTCATATTATATCTATTTAGTATAGTAATTGTTGATGGTTTATCCTATAAGCATGGTCAAACATGCACCGTTTGACTTCAGAAAAAAAACTAATGTCTTCTTTTCATAGATAGGCTGCTGTAGACTCTAGTCTATTACTGTTTTCTTCTACCAAAACTAGTCTAGATTTCAGCCTGGTAGCACGGGAAATTGTTAAGAATGGAACATTACCATTGGGATATAATTTGTGGACTTGCAATTTAAATGTTTTTTCTAAATATATTATTTTTATCCAAAGGACAAGAGATCAATACAATTCGTTCCTTTTAAAAAGAAAATGTAGTAATCACAAAGGCTGGATCAAACTCTCATATGTTCTTCCTAGCCATTGCACACGAAGGAGAACCTTAGCGGCATCATCAAGAGAAATTTCCCTCCGGAATTCGCTCATGGCATGATAAAGTACCTAGGTCACCGAATCCACTGGGCACCACCACTGATGTAGGAAGAGAACGAGCCAGGCCACCCGCTGCTACACCCCTCGCCACCCACATGACCAAGGGAATCAACCACCACCGCTACCAACGTGCTCGTCGGAGAGCCAACCAAGACGACCTACAATCCAGGGCTGCAGCCCCGACATCCAAGGTCGGTTATCCACCGCCATAGGTACATAGGGACGCTGCCAACTGATGAGAGGTGGAAGGAGATTCCTTTGACCTCTCGCTCAAACCCCGTGGCACATCCAGAGAGCAGCAGGGGAAACCGATAGGGCGGAACAATATGGGGGCCAAGGCACAGACGACCCAACTAGAGCCTTAGCATCTAGGTTGCCTGCAAGCACGATACCATCCGAGGCTAAATTTGATGTTTTGACCATTTTGTGAAAGTTGAGCTAGATCTGACCATGGTTTGAATTTTTTTTGAGATCTGACCTTTTTCCTACCGCCGGGGTCGATGGTGGTAGGTTATAACTGCCTACCGTCGAGGCCCTTGGTGGTAGGATCACATGCCTAACCGTAAAAAAATTCTAAGTATCAAATACAATGCTTTTATACACCTACCACCGGGCACCTCGGTTGTAGGGTTGCACAGGATAACACCAGCCAGCTTGGCGGTAGGGCTGCAGTGCGCTGACATGAATAAGTTTCCTATCACCAGGGGCCTTGGCGGTAGACTGGTATATCCTACCACCATCGACCCCAGCGGTAGGAAAAGCGTCAGATCCCGAAAAAATTTGAACCAATGTCAAATCTGGCCTAAGTTTCGCAAAAAGGTCAAAACACCAAATTTGACCACCATAGAAGGATGACCACTGCTGCGCTACATCTGGCAGCTCTAGACTTGTATGGGGATAGGCCCAGGAGGGCCGGGGCCAGAAGCTTTGATGCATCGCCCTCTACGCGAGCCACGTCTCCGCATGCCACCCAACACCATACGTCACCTTGGTCGTGCGACCATGCCCCAGGCAAGCTTGGCGGGGGCAACAGACTAGGGTTTGGGGGAAGAGAAGGGAAACAAGGAGAGTAGATAAAGAGGAAAGGGAGTGGATAGGGAAAGAGAGGACGGCACCATTAGGAGTGTCCAACCGCGGACATCGGCTGTGCATGCTTCACCTGGCGACAATTGGGATCAAGGAAGAGGGCGTCTGTGGCATGAAACAAGGATTCTACATGTGTCGTTTGCTCGGGAGTGAAACTGTGGCCAACAGGTTTTCCCTAGTTACAACATGCACAATAGATGATGAAATTTTTTGTGATGAAAAACCATTATAGAGTTGAAGATAGAAAATTTGGGCACCACGACGATTGCTTTAATTGATGATGTAAAAGTGGTGCCCCAAAACAATCATTTTTAATGTCATTCATTTCATTTCAAATTTTGCAATCTAATTGAACATTAAACATTTCAAACAACATAAAAAAGTAGGATAAATCATCACTACCACGAACATACTACTACCAAAGATCATACAGACCATGATGCCACAAATCTCGTCGAACTACTTGTTATCGTCGTCATTGTTGAGGTTGATCACCCCTCGTACGGTGGACCGCCGATGGGGCCTACCTTGTGGTCATTGCCGGTAAAAGGCTTGACCTCCTTCTTGTCATCGTCGCAGCCATCCGTGTCAAGATCCTTGAAGAACGCATCGACATTGACGTTGATCTTGTGAGAAAAATCCTCTTCCTCCTTCTGCCCGCGCTCCGCGTCCTTCTCCGTGAAGAATTAGAGCTCCGCTGCAATGTGATCTGGATTGGCCTCGTCGAACTTCGCCATGGCCACCACATCCCTCTCATGGGCGTTGTGTTGCGCCTCTACCCGGCAGTGTGCCTTCTCCTCCTGGTGGGACATGATGCGCAGAGAGGCAAGGAACTTCACTTCCTCGACTGACTGAACCTCCGGGATGTTGAGCTCTAAATGGGGCAGGCCGTACCTACATGCCACTGCGTCTAATGCACACGCTGGAAGCTCTGACGTCTCGAAAGCTTCAAGCCACTTCCATTCGCCTTCACACATGATCTCAACAGTGAAGAGGCCTGACACCGGGAGCCGAATTTCGAGGTGTGGCATGGATCTCACGCAGGCGCGACATCGCGGAGGCATCTTGTCGTGGTGATTGCGGGCAATTCACGGTGGAGCAACAACCAAAATTGGTAGATCGGATGCCGTGTTGGGCGGCCGCTCCCTGAATCGAGCCCGATTGAACGGTGATGGAGGGACAATGCGGAGGTTGACAGCAAGGATTCGGCAGGGATCTTGGAGGGGGTAGTAGGTTGGCTTGGTGCCAATAGGGGGGTTGTGGATGAGGCGTGGGGCATCCGGAATCAGTGAGGACGTAGACTGGCGATAATGCGGCTCCGCACAGAGAAGCTTCCATGGGCGATTGAGGGTTCGTGTGGCGCAACTGTGTTTTTGGTGCAGCAACTCAGGGTGCTGCAAATATGCAGCAGTGGAAGGCAATTTTTTAGGGTGCCAAAATTTTGTACATCACATGTTCAAATGTTCGACATCGACATTGGGTGCTCATGCTCCATGGAACATTGGATGCTCACCACTTCACCAGTCACCACGGCTACCACATCATTGCATCGTTGCTAAAAGAAACTAAAGTGTCGTTGCAAGATATACTGTAGGGCCCAAGTTTGCAGCTCGTAAAGATCGTAAAAATCGATTTCTCTCATCTTAATGGCGCTGTGATTAAATGATTAAATAAACGGGCAGATTCTTCCCCGCTGGTTTAGGTTTTACCCTAGCATCAGGGGAAGACACGTAACAGGCACACTTTATACTATAATTAGATCGAGGGCCGAGTGCACACATGACGCTGTAGTGCTCCAACATATTTACCCGAAATTGCTTTTCCACTGGAAACCATCAATGTAAATTAATAATTTTAACCTCCTCCCAAGAACATGATACACTTTACCAGGTGAACAAGAAATTCAGGAGGAAACTTCGTATCCACTGGCAACAATATGTGTGGCAAAGTAATGTTGCTTAATTTGATCAAAGCATTTTCAACAGGAAAAAGATTTCTCTACTGTCTTTGGGGTTGCCAAACTTTACCGTGCATTTCTTTACTAGAACGTGATAAGTCATATACAAAATGGTGAAGACTTAATTGTCACAACTTTGACAAATTTTAGGAAAAATGTAGGAATATTTGCCAATGTGCTTAGTCAAATTTCACCGCGTCAGGCCTGCTAGAAGTTTCTACTTATCTCCTTTTCTCTTCGAGGGTGAAAGATAACCATTGTGCCTTCTTTTACATACTTGCAATGTAAATCATTCATTGGCTAAATACATTATTTCAATGCAAAAGTTTAGAGACCAATACAATATATTCCTTTTAGGAAAAAAAAAGAGAAAATAGTATTTGCTTTTGGAATTGATAAAGTGCTCGTACGCAGTGGCGGAGCTAGACAGAATCAGCTGGGGTGCGAAACGTAAAATATAAGTGTGTGGGAGGGGGCGGGGGGCAAAAGCTAAAAAAAGTTCTTATCCTCACAATTATTTTTTCTTCACAAG
>NC_057803.1:644064039-644069454 GCF_018294505.1 Triticum aestivum | reverse complement strand
AACCAGAAGATTCTTGGCGCGGTGGACCACTGACTTCATATCACTACCTTGGTTTTGTCTTTTAGAAGAGTGAGGCCTGTTAAGCAAAAGATGAATAATGTGTACCTCATTTGGCTTCTCTTCCTTATAGTTTTTCATATTCGTTTTGTGCATCATTTGTTGTACCCCTGCACATTAAAAATTGGAACGTTATTAGTATAGGCAAGGAACGAACCAGAATCTTCCACTAATAGAAAAGGGGGCAATGGTCCAGGCCGGTCCAGCCCATTAGTCCCGGTTCAATCCAGAACCGGGACCAATGGGGGCATTGGACCCGGTTCTTGAGCCCAGGAGGCCGGCCGGGCCACGTGGGCCATTGGTCCCGGTTCGTCTGGACCTTTTGGTCCCGGTTGGCAGGACGAACCGGGACCAATGTGCCTTGCTCCTGGCCCATCACTATTGGTCCCGGTTCGTGGCACGAATCGGGACCAAAGGCTTCCCTTTAGTCCCGGTTCATGCCACGAACCAGGACCAATTAATTTCCTATATATACCCCGCGAGCAGAGCACTCTCACTGCTCTGTTTTTCGTGGCCGGCGAGGAGAGAGCTTTGTGTTGCTCTAGCTCACCTCCTATGCACACGAGGTGTTCGATGGAATGCCCGAGCCACACTACTTAAGCTTTCTCCTCTCCAAGCTCCATTTTTCTCAATATTTGTCTAGGTTTAGCGGTCTGTCACGTCCCGTCCCCGTCTTCACCGCCGTCGATCGCCCGCGTCGCCGGCACCACCGTGCTGAGCCTCTTGTTCTTATCTTCTTTCTGAAAGGAAAAAAAACTCTTACTTGTATGTTTATATAGATACTTGTATAATTTTCTTACTTTTATTATTGCATCTTATATAGTGCAATGGTTTTGGTATCCGCCCCCGTCGGCCCTCGTCCTGTCTATGGTTCAGATGTGGTATATATTATCTTTTCATAAATATTGGTTCATTTATTGTTTATGACAATTATGCCGACCAACGTGACATAGATTTTATTTATCTAGGAGGTTGTTGAACCGGAAATTCCAACCGACCCTATTGTCGAGAGGTTAAATTTAGTTGAAGAAGAAAACAATTTGTTGAAGGAAAAAATTAGAAAAATTGAGGAGGAGAAGATGATATTGGAGTTGCATGTTGCGGATGTCGTCGATGATCACAAGATCAAGATGGATGCAATGCGCTTGAAGATTAGAAAGATTAGAAAATATGCCATTCATACCGAGGCTTGGTATCATTATGCCGTTGGATCAGTTGTTACATTGGTTGCGATTATGATCGCATTTGTTTTCGCATTGAAATGTTTTACATAGTTTCAGTGTATGGCTTAATTAATTTAGATGCTCTGCAGAGCTTTATCTTGTTAGATGAGAACTATGTATGTACTTTGGTTTTAATGTGATGATGAGCTTCTATTAATTTGGTCACTTAATTATATAATGCACGCAGATGAACCGGCAATGGATGTACAGTTCAAGACACACCTCCGAGTACATTAAGGGCGTGCATGATTTTCTCGAAGTGGCTGAGGCAAACAAGCAGAATGGTTTTATGTGTTGTCCATGCCCTGTATGTGGGAATACGAAGTCTTACTCTGACCGTAAAATCCTCCACACCCACCTGCTTTACAAGGGTTTCATGCCACACTATAATGTTTGGACGAGGCACGGAGAAATAGGGGTTATGATGAAAGATGGCGAAGAAGAAGAGTACGATGACAACTATGTGCCCCCTGAATACGGTGATGCTCCTGAAGATCAAGAGGAACCAGACGATGTGCACGATGATGCTGCAACGGGCGAAGCTGCTGAAGATCAAGAGGAACCAGACGATGTGCCCGATGATGATGATCTCCGCCGGGTCATTGTCGATGCAAGGACGCAATGCGAAAGTCAAAAGGAGAAGCTGAAGTTCGATCGCATGCTAGAGTACCACAAAAAAGGGTTGTACCCCAATTGCGAAGATGGCAACACAAAGCTGGGTACCGTATTGGAATTGCTGCAGTGGAAGGCAGAGAATGCTGTGCCTGACAAAGGATTTGAGAAGCTACTTAAAATATTGAAGAAGAAGCTTCCAAAGGATAACGAATTGCCCGACAGTACATACGCAGCAAAGAAGGTCGTATGCCCTCTAGGATTGGAGGTGCACAGGATACATGCATGCCCTAATGACTGCATCCTCTACCGCGGTGCGTACAAGGATCTAAACGCATGCCCGGTATGCGGTGCATTACGGTATAAGATCAGACGAGATGACCCTGGTGATGTTGACGGCGAGCCCCCCAGGAAGAGGGTTCCTGCGAAGGTGATGTGGTATGCTCCTATAATACCACGGTTGAAACGTCTGTTCAGAAACGGAGAGCATGCCAAGTTGATACGATGGCACAGTGAGGACCGTAAGAAAGACGGAAAGTTGAGAGCACCCGCTGACGGGTCGCAGTGGAGAAAAATCGAGAGAAAGTACTGGGATGAGTTTGCAAGTGAGCCAAGGAACGTATCGTTTGCTTTAAGCGCGGATGGCATTAATCCTTTCGGGGAGCAGAGCAGCAATCACAGCACCTGGCCCGTCACTCTATGTATGTATAACCTTCCTCCTTGGATGTGCATGAAGCGGAAGTTCATTATGATGCCAGTTCTCATCCAAGGCCCTAAGCAACCCGGCAATGACATTGATGTGTACCTAAGGCCATTAGTTGAAGAACTTTTAGAGTTGTGGAATGGAAACGGTGTACGTACGTGGGATGAGCACAAACAGGAGGAATTTAACCTAATGGCGTTGCTGTTCGTGACCATCAACGATTGGCCCGCTCTCAGTAACCTTTCAGGACAGACAAACAAGGGATACCACGCATGTACGCACTGTTTACTTGACACCGATAGTATATACCTGGCAAGCTGCAGGAAGAATCTGTACCTGGGACATCGTCGATTTCTTCCGACGAACCATCAATGTCGAAAGAAAGGCAAGCATTTCAAAGGCGAGGCAGATCACCGGAAGAAGCCCGCCATGCGTACCAGTGATCACGTACTTGCTATTGTCAATGATTTACACGTAATCTTTGGAAAGGGTCCCGGCGGACTAGCTGTTCCGAGTGACGCTGGGGGACACACACCCATGTGGAAGAAGAAATCTATATTTTGGGACCTACCCTACTGGAAAGACCTAGAGGTCCGCTCTTCGATCGACGTGATGCACGTGACGAAAAACCTTTGCGTGAACCTGCTAGGCTTCTTGGGCGTGTATGGGAAGACAAAAGATACAACTGAGGCACGGGAGGACCTGCAACGTTTGCACGAAAAAGACGGCATGCCTCCAAAGCAGTATGAAGGTCCTGCCAGCTATGCTCTTACCAAAGAAGAGAAGGAAATTTTCTTTGAATGCCTGCTTAGTATGAAGGTCCCGACTGGCTTCTCGTCGAATATAAAAGGAATAATAAATATGGCAGAGAAAAAGTTTCAGAACATAAAGTCTCATGACTGCCATGTGATTATGACGCAACTGCTTCCGGTTGCATTGAGGGGGCTTCTACCGGAAAACGTTCGATTAGCCATTGTGAAGCTATGTGCATTCCTCAATGCAATATCTCAGAAGGTGATCGATCCAGAAATCATACCAAGGCTAAGGAGTGATGTGGTGCAATGTCTTGTCAGTTTCGAGCTGGTGTTTCCACCATCCTTTTTCAATATCATGACGCACGTCCTAGTTCATCTAGTTGACGAGATTGTCATTTTGGGCCCCGTATTTCTACACAATATGTACCCCTTTGAGAGGTTCATGGGAGTCCTAAAGAAATATGTCCGTAACCGCACTAGGCCAGAAGGAAGCATCTCCATGGGCCATCAAACAGAGGATGTCATCGGATTTTGTGTTGACTTCATTCCTGGCCTTAAGAAGATAGGTCTCCCTCAATCGCGGTATCAGGGGTGACTGACTGGAAAAGGCACGCTTGGAAGGGACTCAATAATATGCAGGGACGGATATTCTTGGTCTCAAGCACACTACACAATTCTACAGAACTCTACCTTGGTGACCCCGTATGTCGATGAACACAAGAACAGTCTGCGGTCCAAACACCCGGAGCAGTGCGACGACTGGATTACATGTGAACACATCAGGACTTTCAGCAGTTGGTTGGAAGCACGTATCAGAGGTGACAACACTGTTTGTGATGAGCTGTACTTGTTATCCAGGGGACCATCTTTGACTGTGTTGATTTGGAAAGGATACGAGATAAATGGGAATACATTTTACACGATTGACCAAGATCAAAAGAGCACCAACCAAAACAGCGGTGTCCGCTTTGATGCAACAACCGAGAGGGGAAATGACACATGTTATGGTTACATAGTGGACATATGAGAACTTGACTACGGACATGATTTTAAGGTCCCTTTGTTTAAGTGCAAATGGGTCAATGTGTCAGGAGGCAGGGTACAGGTAGACCCACAGTACGAAATGACAACAGTGGATCAGAAAAATCTTGGGTACACTGACGAACCGTTCGTCCTAGCCAATGATGTGGCACAGGTTATGTATGTGAAGGACATGTCTACCAGACCGAGAAAGAGAAAAGATAAGGAAGCGAATACATCATACGATGAGGCAAAGCGCCACATAGTTCTTTCAGGAAAAAGGGACATCGTGGGAGTGGAGGACAAGACAGACATGTCTGAAGATTATGAAAAGTTTCATGAAATTCCTCCCTTTAAAGTCAAGGCTGACCCCCAGCATCCTGATAAACGATGAAGATTATCCATGGTTACGGCGCAATAAGCAAATAACACAAGCGAAGAAAAAGTGAAGACTTTCTCCCGCAACTATTATGATGATACCATGCCAACTTTGTAACTGACGAGTATGATACCATTGTCCGTTTTATACATGCACATGTTATGTGTGGGTCAATTTATGATACCATGCCAACTTTCAACTTTTTCAGATATCATTTGAAATACTTTAATGTCTTATGGTTCGGCCCTCGTAATAATTAAAAATAGCAACAATAAGTATTTTGTTGTAAGTAGAAACAAAATAAAACAAAAAAAGTGGAAAGTTTATAATTTTCTTAAAACTAAAAGCAAAAAGAATTAAAAATAAAGCAAAAAACAAAAGAAAATAAATAATGCACAAAACGAAACAAAAAAACTAGAAAAAAAATAAAAATAGCAACAATAAGTAAAGAAAACAAAAAACAAAAAAAATGCCCCCCACTGGGGCCCCACGGCCTGAATACGACTTGAAACCCTACTATGGCCAGGATTCAGGCCCGCAGTAGGCCCAGAAGGCCCATCAGGCAAAGCAGTCGCAAGTAGGCCCATAAGCCTGCAGTAGAGAGGAGCTCGAGATTGGTGCGGCAGTGGGGCTTATAAACCACTGCGCGCCCCTCTCAACTAGCGA
>NC_057803.1:644062739-644063354 GCF_018294505.1 Triticum aestivum | reverse complement strand
TTGTTCAGAGCATGTTTTTGTTCATATATGTATTTATTGTTCATATGTGTATTTATTGTTCAGAACAAGCAATACTAAAAGAATGAGAGGAAAAAGGAAAATAAGAAGAGGAAGAAAGGAGAAAAAGAGGAGAGGAAGAAAAGGATAAATAAATAAGAAGAGGAAAAAAGAAGAAAAAGAACAGGAGAAGAAGAAAGGAATAGAGGAGAAAGAAGAAATTCTATTTTTTTCTTCTTTCTCTATTCCTTTCTTCTTCTCCTATTTTTTTTTCTTCTTCTTCTTCCTTCTTCCTTTTTCTCTTTTCTTCTTTTTCCTTAATTATTTTCCTTTCTCGAGGGAGAAGAAGAAAAAGAAGAGGAGAAGAAGATATAACCCCCTCTAGATAACTTCGACATGAGGGGCGGTCGATATATATATATACCCCCTCTCGACCGTGATAACTTATACAACTGCAGCACCCCCCTTGGCCCTCTCGCTCGACCAAAACTCTCGAGGACACCCAAACCCTAGAGAGAAAACGATGTTGTGGTCTCCTACCCCCTCCCGCCGCGCCCCTACCCGACAAATTAACTCTCTCGAGGCCACCCAAATTTATCAAGTTAAAAGAGCGTTATC
>NC_057803.1:644049981-644062507 GCF_018294505.1 Triticum aestivum | reverse complement strand
ATATCCATCTGTACCATGTTTGAATAATAATTGACATGTTGTAAATATTTGCAGAAACTATGGAGCACTCCCGAGACGAAGAAACAGAAGAGATGTTGGGGGACATAATCGCAAATGGATCAAGTGATGATGTTGCGTCATTTCTCCTCGACACCGTTGATCAGTTAGATGAAGAAGAGGGCTATGTTTATGATGGTGGCTTCGACCCATTAATGCCGGTACAAGAGGAGGACTATGTTCATGATGGCTCCGGTGACACAATGGAGGTACAAGACGAAGGAGACCGTGCTGACTGCTCCGGTCACCGAACCGAGTCCGGCCAGGTATATATATATTAGTTAAGCCCGTGCTGACTAGTTAATTGATGCATCCATTGTTTTGGTATATGTACACATATTAATTACTGTCGTATTTCTTCCTTATAATTTCTAGCCCTCCGGATCGAGCACAACTTCGGTAAGGAGACGAGGCCCGAAGAAAAAGTTGAGCTCGGATGAAAAGTTTGAGATCATAGAAATCGCGCCCGACGGCGAACCGATTGAACCCATCCGGACAAGGAAGGCATTTTCTGCTCAGTGCGGGGTTCTTGTTAGGGACAGGATCCCGATCAGCATCCAGCAATGGTATAAGCCTGCTAAGGATGAAGATGCTGAGGTGTCTTATGTCAACGATATGCAGAAAGAAGATCTTTGGACTGAGCTGAAGGCAAATTTCACCCTACCGCCAGAGGAGGATCCGGAGAAGACAGTTAAAGAGCAATTAATCAAGTCTTGTGCTCTTAAGAAGATGGCAGGCCTAATCAGGAGGTGGAGGAAAGAGCTGAACCAGTTTGTCAAGGAAAAAAAGACACCAGAATTCATCAGCAAATATGAGAAGATCAAAGATCACTGGTGTAACGCCCCGAGACCGACGCTCCAGAAGACTTCCAGCTATTCCGAGTTTCATCGTGTGATTTGTTTTATTTGTTGCATTCATCCTTGCATCATGTGCATTGCATCATGTCATCATGCCATCATATCATTAATTTTTAAAACCTCAACTAAATAAATTGTATGGATTTTTCGATCCATTTAAATCGAGGGAACTCACATGGTGACTTCTCTTTATAACATATCCTCCAATATTAGGGAGCTATATTAAATATTCCACTATTTTGGAATCACCAAAACACACTTACAAAATAATTTCGTTCCTTTTCTGCTTCAAGTTTGGTCTCCAACCTTGCGAATATTTATTTCATCTTTTTCCGGAGCTCCACCAAAAATCCGAACATTTTTGGACCTTCCCAAACCTCACTTCCTATTCAAACCATTTGAATTAAATTCAAATGAGTTTGAATTTAAATCTTGCAATCATGCCCCTTTCTATTTTTCTCGGAACAAACTCATTTTTGCGAGTCCGGAAAAAAATATCCCTTTGCGCTTTTTCTTCCCCTAACCTCTCTTTCTTTCTTTCTTTTCTCTGTTCTGTTTTTTTATTTTTCATTAGAGTGAGGGAGAGACCCAGCTAGGCCTCTGCCAGCCCGCCAGGCCTCTGGCCATTCTCCTCCCCACTAGGCCGGCCCAGTCTCCCTAGGCCCAAAGCCCAGCCGCACCGATAACCAACCCTAGCTCTGTCCCTCGATCCCTCTCTTCCCCTCGAACCCTTCCTCCAGCGCCGCCATCTCCCTCGCTCATCCCGATCCCCATCTCACTCTCTCCCTCTCGATCCCTCGCGCCGCCAGAGGAGCCCATCTCCTCGATCTTCCCCTTCTCCTCCTTTGCGCCCCATTTCTCGCTCGATCCCGCACGCAGGAGCCCCACGCCCGATCCCCATCATCGCCGTCGTGCCCCGTCCACCAGGAACCGCAGCTCGCCGCGCCCTGCTTCTCCTCCCCTTGCTCCCGCGCTCCGCCCTCGCCGAAGAAGAGAGCCAGGCCGGAGCCCCGTTGGCCTCCTCCGCGAGCTCGCCTGCCCGCACGGCCATGGCGCCGCCGGCCTCCTTGGTTCACCCGAGCTCCCTGCACCCGATCCTCTCGCGGCCGCTCCCCTCGATCCCCTCTCCTCCCTCCTTGCCCGATCTCATCTCCCTCGCCTTCCCCCTCCTGTATCGAGCGCCCCCGCTCCTCCTCGCCCTTCTCCTCGCTCCGCCTCATCCCTTCCCTGCGCCCGTGCCCCTCCTTTGCCAGCCTCCGCCTGCAGGAGCAGAGCCCCGAGGTCGCGTCCCCGCCGGCGACCTCTCCTGTTTCGCCGTCGCTCAGGCCCGTTGCGGTGCCCTGCGTCGCCGGAGCCCTGCGCCAAGACCTCCCCCGCCTCGGTTCGGTCCTCCCCGCGCCTAGTCCCTCTGCTGCCCCCTGCTTCGTGCCTGCAAAAGTCGTCCTCCACGCCCGCAGGAGCGCCAATGCCACCAGGACGCCGTCCCGCGCCCAAGGCCCGGGCGTTCTAACCCTTGCACATCACTGTTGACCCGAGGAGACCACCGCCAAGTTCCACCAAGCCGATCGTGTACGTCTACCGTCACCGTGGGTTTTTCATCAAGTTCGGCTACAGCACAAAGATACGTGCAACTACGTGGATTCGCCGAGTACGACTACCCATGGGACCCGTCAAGTTCATCTACGGGAGCCCGAACGACTACATTCGATGTGGATTTTGTCAAGTACCCCTTCGGATATGCCAAGTTCGACTACGATCCTCGAGACCATCGGGTTGCACGCCAACATGAGTACGACCACAGACGGCTACCTGCGGATGGATTTCGTCAAGTTCAACGACGACCCGTGAAGCACATGGGTACATCAAGTTCCTCTCCGAACGTGTACGACTACTATCGCCGAGACCGCAAGTACTCCGTCGCCGTGTACCACTACTTCCACTACAAGATGTACCACTACCGACGCCGCGAACGACTACTTCCACGACGTCCCGTGAACGCCTACTTCCTCGAACCGCTCCGAAAACGCACGCTTCGAAGGTATAACCCGAAACGACCGCCGTGGACCGAAGGCACGTGTTGTATGAGATGCACCCTATGTTTGCACCGTGCCCGTTTGCTTCATGCACGTTCCTCCTCGTTCGCCATGCCGATGAACCGTGGGAACCCGGTAACCGGGATCACCCCACCATCTCTAGCATGTTCCGCACATCCGCACGCCTCCTTTTGCACCGGTATCTCCATGAGTTACCGGGACCGGAATGTTGCCGTGGCACCATTTTTGTTTCGCCGCCGTGGCACCCTTTTCGTTCCGCCATGGTGACCAAATGCTTCATAACATGCTCATGTCAACATTTTCATAAAATTGCATAAAACTTGTATATGTCATCCGCATCATGATAACAACATTTAAAATGTTTAAACTTGTTGTTGCATTAAATTGCTAAATGCATATGGGGATTTACCGGATTTGTTGTTTTTTTTATATCCGGCCCCATTTAAATTGTTTAGATGGTATAGTTTATATTATGCTTCACCTCTTGCCATGTTTAACAACAGTTAATATTGTTGGGTAGCTTAAACGAGAGATAACTAAATAATTGATGTGGTGTTCCGTCAACATGCACCTCATTGCATATTGAGCTCCACTTAACTTGTAGTATTGTTTGTTGTACTTTGCCATGCCATGCCTCATTAAACCGGACATGCATCATACTTGTTTGCGCATCATGCCATGTTTATGTGATGTTTGTTTACTATGTTGTTTGTTTCTTTCCGGGTTGCTTCTCTCGTTAGCTTCGGTTTCGTTCCGGAGTTGTGAGGATTTGTTCGTCTACGACCGTTTGTCTTCTTCTTGGATTCGTTCTTCTTCCTTGTGGGATCTCAGGCAAGATGATCATACCCTCGAAATCACTACTATCTTTGCTATGCTAGTTTGCTCGCTCTTTTGCTATGCCAATGCTACGATGCCTACCATTTGCTTGTCAGCCTCCCAAATTGCCATGTCTAACCTCTAACCCACCATGTCCTAGCAAACCGTTGATTGGCTATGTTACCGCTTTGCTTAGCCCCTCTTATAGCGTTGTTAGTTGCAGGTGAAGATTGAAGTTTGTTCCTTGTTGGAACATGGAGATGTTGTTCCTTGTTGGAACATGTTTACTTGTTGGGATATCACAATATATCTTATTTAATTAATGCATCTATATACTTGGTAAAGGGTGGAAGGCTCGGCCTTATGCCTGGTGTTTTGTTCCACTCTTGCCGCCCTAGTTTCCGTCATATCGGTGTTATGTTCCCGGATTTTGCGTTCCTTACACGGTTGGGCTATAATGGGAACCCCTTGACAGTTCGCCTTAAGTAAAGCTCTTCCAGCAATGCCCAAGCCCAACATTGGTTTTACCATTTGCCACCTAGCCTTTTCTTTCCCTTGGGTTCTGCAGACTCAAGGGTCATCATTTTTTAACCCCCCCCCCCGGGCCAGTGCTCCTCTCAGTGTTGGTCCGAACTAGAGCCCTGTGCAGCGCCCCCTCAGGGAAACTCAAGGTTTGGTTTTAGTTGTACGGATTGCTCATCTGAGTGTGCCCTGAGAAAGAGATATGTGCAGCTCCTATCGGGATTTGTCGGCACATTCGGGCGGTGTTGCTGGTTTAGTTTTACCCTGTCGAAATGTCTTGTTGTACCGGGATACCGAGTCTGATCGGAACGTCTCGGGTGGAGGTCTATTCCTTCGTTGACCGTGAGAGCTTGTGATGGGCTAAGTTGGGACACCCTGCAGGGATTTGAACTTTCGAAAGCCGTGCCCGCGGTTATGGGCAGATGGGAATTTGTTAATGTCCGGTTGTAGAAAACCCGAAGTTGACCTTAATTAAAATACATCAACTGTGTGTGTAACCGTGATGGTCTCTTTCCGGCCGAGTTCGGGAAGTGAACACGGTTGTTGGAGTTATGCTTGACGTAGGTTGTTATAGGATCACTTCTTGATCATAGTTTCTCGACCGTGCTTTGCCTTCTCTTCTCGCTCTCATTTGCGTATGTTAGCCACCATATATGCTAGTCGCTTGCTGCAGCTCCACCTCATTACTCCATCCTTCCTATAAGCTTAAATAGTCTCGATCTCGCGGGTGCGAGATTGCTGAGTCCCCGTGGCTCACAGATATTTCCAAAACCAGTTTGCAGGTGCCTATGTTACCGTGCAGATGACGCAACCAAGCTCAAGGAGGAGCTCGATGAAGATCTTGCCCTTTGTGTTGTTTCATTCTAGTTGATCAGTAGTGGAGCCCAGTTGGGGTCGATCGGGGACCTTTGTCGCATTTGGGGTTCTTCTTTTATTTTGGTTAGTCAGACGTTGATTGTATCTGGATGATGTAATGCTTTATTCATGTAATTGTGTGAAGTGGCGATTGTAAGCCAACTATGTATCTCTTTCCCTTATGTATTACATGGGTTGTGTGAAGATTACCTCACTTGCGACATTGCTTTCAATGCGGTTATGCCTCTAAGTCGTGCTTCGACACGTGGGAGATATAGCCGCATCGAGGTCGTTACAAGTTGGTAATCAGAGCCTTCCCCGACCTTAGGAGACCCCACTGCTTGATCGTTTTTAGCGGCCGAGTTGTGTCTAGAAAAATGTTTTGAGTCTTTAGGAATTATATATCGGAGAGTTTAGGAATTCTTTTTACTCCCCAGTCTCTTCATCGCTCTGGTAAGGCATCCTGACGTAGAGTTTTGACTCTTCTCTTCTCAATTTTCACTAAAAAAAATTTAGGATCACGCGGGTATCTTGGAATCGTTCCGATGGTTTTATGATGAGAACATTGTCTTGGTGCCTCCTGTCAGGGGTTTAGTGGAAGTGTCCCGGGGAGTTGAGCTCTGAGGTGTTGTCGTCATAATTTTATCGTTGCAGTTCTGGAATACCTGAGTTTAGTACGCCGACATCGAAAATCTCTTTTATGCAGTTGTTGGTGAGATAACCCCGATAACCCAATACTGAGGTGAGTACGGGAGTATTGCCATGACTTGTATAACGTATGCTTTTCGAAGGTTGAGGTAGACGATTTCCGAAGGTTTCTTGGTTATGTGTTGAAGGATGGATACAGCTGGATGTAGGATTTGCTAGTTTTGGGTGAGATATTATGCTTCCCCTGTATCCCCAACACCTGATTGCATAACCGGAAAATTTCGGGAGTTTCATAGGTGGGAATTCAAGTAGCTCTTAGGATATCTTTCCGACGGATGTATGATATGAAATTGGGGTTCGACGTCTAGTGGTCCGCCTATTCACGGTCGTTTTTACAGTGGTCTCGTTGTGTCTTAAAGAGTCCTTGGCTATGCCGACTCGGGGACGCTTCGTATGTCATGTGCACTGCCTTGTACATGATGGTGCTGTACACTCGAGCCCGTGTAGGCCCCACCACGAAAACTTCGGACAAAATCTCTATCATATGTTTGCTTCGGCTTATTTTGCAAGCCAATCCTTTGTTTTGTTTTGAGTTGTGGTATTCGAGTTGCTTCGAAGTCAAATGTTGAATCCATACCTTTCCTAAATGGTGTTCTCATATTCCTATGTGAATACTAATCCTTCTTGATCATCGAGTTTGTCATGTCAATTCTTTCCAACCGGCGTGCTTCTTCAAGTGGATTCGATCATTTCAACTTCCGCAAGATCAATTATCACTTCTTCTCAACGGTGTTTGTTTCATCCGTCTCCAAGTTGCCTTTGTTTTTCCCGCCCACCCACCCTTTTTCTTCAAGGACTAAGATTTCTTCTTCAAGTATCCATTTTATTGATGGGAATTTTCTCCATTCTTTTCCTTCAATGTTCTTATCCGGTGATTCTCATGAAGTTTCTAACGGAGCTTCAAGTTCGTCATTCTTCTTTCTTTTCTTCTCCGGTGGATTCAAGTCAAGATTTGTCGATTATATCCCCTTTTCTCGTTTCAAATACCTTCTATTGACGGTGCTCCTCATATTCATTCACTTCCCGCTATTCAATTGTTCCGGAGTGCTCAAGATATCTCGAAGATTCGTGTTTCCACTCTGCATTCGTTCAAGCTCTTTCGAGATTGGTATCTCATTCAAGTCATTTAATTCAACCGGTGCAACATCTCTTTTAAATCTTTTCAACGGTGTTCTTTTGAGTGGGCCCTAACCCACAGGTCTTTTCCCAGGATCTTACCTGACTCTTTTATTTTCCCAGAGCTATCCTAAATTCTTCTCCAAGTTTGACGTAAGAATGATTTATCATCAGTCAAATGTTTTCTCCAAGATCTTTCAAATTCTCTTCACCGTTGGCTCAACCTCTTGGTTTGGATTCTTCCGGAGTGTCTAAATAATTCTTGGTGGTGTTTCTCATCGTCATTCTCAGATATTGAAGATCGATGAAGATTTTTCCTCCATATCTATCCGCTCTCTCAGAGATTCGTGATTCTAGCTTGTTGCCATCCTCTCATAATTATTTGCGATTGTGAGATATTCTTTTTATCCATCCGGTGCAAATTCAGGAGTCTTTTCAGTTTGATTCTCTGAAGGCCATTATTTCGGGATTATTCATTCTCAGCTTTCAGTTATCACTCTCCAATTTTACCGGTGCATCAAGTGATCTCTAATCAGCTCGTGATCTCTGCGCTCTCATGTATCTAAATCCTCTCAAGCATCCTCGTTCATTTGCAAATTCTTCCGGTGATTCGTTACCTTTTATTCGTCCTTTTCAATTCTTCCTGTGGTTCGTTCAAGAGTTTTCTTCCTTCGTGTATCATATCTATGTATTTGTTATTTCAATTCTACCGGTGGTTCGTTGAAGACCTTCTCAAGTTTTGATATATCTCTTTTAATCCTTTCTACGAGAATAAGTAGTATGCCAAATCCGTTGATTGTCATCAATTTAATTGGTGAAGGATAAGCATAATGTAATTCTTACTCTTGTTCATCCAAGTGATTAATTCTTTATTCCGGAGGCCCTTCAAATTCTCGGTTTCATTTGTTTCATCTTCTCTTTTTCCCGGAGTTCCAAGCTCTAATTATCACGGAGATTCATTTAAATCATTGCAAGTCTTCACCTTGTGTTTCCATCTTCTCTTGCCTTCCGTTTGAGCATTCTTTTGTTTAACGGAGTTCTTCGGGAAGGTTCTACATGTTGGTTCATAAAGGATTTAATTTCTTCTTGAAGTGTTCATCAAGATTCTTTTCTAAGAAACTCAAGCTTTCTTCATATTGTAATCCGGAGTGCATTCTTTCTATCATATTATTGGAGGTGGTATTATGTCATTCTTGATAATTTGAGTTCATGTTTTCCATGATTCACATGTTGTTAAGAATGAGTTATTTTTAAATCCATCAACCTCGTTGTTGGAGTTATCTTGTGTCATATTTCACCTAAAAGCCTTCCATTGGGAATGTTGCTATTTGTGGTGCTTGCCAATGATCCAAGTTATCTCTTTATCATCTTGGTGGAAGAAGTTTTCATCTCTTCGTTGATCTCAAGCAAGCAATTGTTTCCGTTAGTGGATGGTTGTCACCTCATAATTTTGAGATGTTTTCCATAAGCCCACTACAAGCTTGTGCTTTTCGTTGTTGATTTTCCAACAACTCCGTTCAATTCTTCTTTGCAAGGATGCTTTCCAAACTCATTTGTGGCAGAAGTTGGCATTTTCTTCTCCATTCTGTTATTCCAATGACCTATCTTCTATTCTTTCTTCCGGAGGCATTGTGACGTTGCTCTTTTCACTCACCATCTCGATTCATGAGGATCGTGTTCTTTTCTTGCTTATCCATTTAACCGAAGTGTCGTGTCCTCTGCTCAAGTTCTTTTCATCTTATCTAGGCTTGTATCACTTTTCAACCGGAGTGCTGTTCGAATTTGGTCTTCCTTGGTCCCCTTCCTTAACCGGCGTGTTTTCAATATATATCTTCCCTTCAACCTCAAGGTTTTTCGCAAATGCTCTTTGTCCCTCGTTTCTAACGTAGTGTTTTCGACCTAGTTCACCTTCGTGGTATTCTTTTCTCGAATTTTTTCAACCTCGCAAGGTTCTTTGGTTTCACTCATTTGTAAAAGAAGCAACTTAGTTTTACCTCTTCTCTTCCTCTTTCATTTCTCTCCGGTGCCATCCTAGATCTCGGGACGAGATCCTCTTGTAGTGGTGGAGTGTTGTAACACCCCGAGACCGACGCTCCAGAAGACTTCCAGCTATTCCGAGTTTCGTCGTGTGATTTGTTTTATTTGTTGCATTCATCCTTGCATCATGTGCATTGCATCATGTCATCATGCCATCATATCATTAATTTTTAAAACCTCAACTAAATAAATTGTATGGATTTTTCGATCCATTTAAATCGAGGGAACTCACATGGTGACTTCTCTTTATAACATATCCTCCAATATTAGGGAGCTATATTAAATATTCCACTATTTTGGAATCACCAAAACACACTTACAAAATAATTTCGTTCCTTTTCTGCTTCAAGTTTGGTCTCCAACCTTGCCAATATTTATTTCATCTTTTTCCGGAGCTCCACCAAAAATCCGAACATTTTTGGACCTTCCCAAACCTCACTTCCTATTCAAACCATTTGAATTAAATTCAAATGAGTTTGAATTTAAATCTTGCAATCATGCCCCTTTCTATTTTTCTCGGAACAAACTCATTTTTGCGAGTCCGGAAAAAAATATCCCCTTGCGCTTTTTCTTCCCCTAACCTCTCTTTCTTTCTTTCTTTTCTCTGTTCTATTTTTTTATTTTTCATTAGAGTGAGGGAGAGACCCAGCTAGGCCTCTGCCAGCCCGCCAGGCCTCTGGCCATTCTCCTCCCCACCAGGCCGGCCCAGTCTCCCTAGGCCCAAAGCCTAGCCGCACCGATAACCAACCCTAGCTCTGTCCCTCGATCCCTCTCTTCCCCTCGAACCCTTCCTCCAGCGCCGCCATCTCCCTCGCTCATCCCGATCCCCATCTCACTCTCTCCCTCTCGATCCCTCGCGCCGCCAGAGGAGCCCATTTCCTCGATCTTCCCCTTCCCCTCCTTTGTGCCCCATCTCTCGCTCGATCCCGCACGCAGGAGCCCCACGCCCGATCCCCATCATCGCCGTCGTGCCCCGTCCACCAGGAACCGCAGCTCGCCGCGCCCTGCTTCTCCTCCCCTTGCTCCCGTGCTCCGCCCTCGCCGAAGAAGAGAGCCAGGCCGGAGCCCCGTTGGCCTCCTCCGCGAGCTCGCCTGCCCGCACGGCCATGGCGCCGCCGGCCTCCTTGGTTCACCCGAGCTCCCTGCGCCCGATCCTCTCGCGGCCGCTCCCCTCGATCCCCTCTCCTCCCTCCTTGCCCGATCTCATCTCCCTCGCCTTCCCCCTCCTGCATCGAGCGCCCCCGCTCCTCCTCGCCCTTCTCCTCGCTCCGCCTCATCCCTTCCCTGCGCCCGTGCCCCTCCTTTGCCAGCCTCCGCCTGCAGGAGCAGAGCCCCGAGGTCGCGTCCCCGCCGGCGACCTCTCCTGTTTCGCCATCGCTCAGGCCCGTTGCGGTGCCCTGCGTCGCCGGAGCCCTGCGCCAAGACCTCCCCCGCCTCGGTTCGGTCCTCCCCGCGCCTAGTCCCTCTGCTGCCCCCTGCTTCGTGCCTGCAGAAGTCGTCCTCCACGCCCGCAGGAGCGCCAATGCCACCAGGACGCCGTCCCGCGCCCAAGGCCCGGGCGTTCTAACCCTTGCACATCACTGTTGACCCGAGGAGACCACCGCCAAGTTCCACCAAGTCGATCGTGTACGTCTACCGTCACCGTGGGTTTTTCATCAAGTTCGGCTATAGCACAAAGATACGTGCAACTACGTGGATTCGCCGAGTACGACTACCCATGGGACCCGTCAAGTTCATCTACGGGAGCCCGAACGACTACGTTCGATGTGGATTTCGTCAAGTACCCCTTCGGATATGCCAAGTTCGACTACGATCCTCGAGACCATCGGGTTGCACGCCAACATGAGTACGACCACAGATGGCTACCTGCGGATGGATTTCGTCAAGTTCAACGACGACCCGTGAAGCACATGGGTACATCAAGTTCCTCTCCGAACGTGTACGACTACCATTGCCGAGACCGCAAGTACTCCGTCGCCGTGTACCACTACTTCCACTACGAGTGGACCTCTACCGACGCCGCGAACGACTACTTCCACGACGTCCCGTGAACGCCTACTTCCTCGAACCGCTCCGAAAACGCACGCTTCGAAGGTATAACCCGAAACGACCGCCATGGACCGAAGGCACGTGTTGTATGAGATGCACCCTATGTTTGCACCGTGCCCGTTTGCTTCATGCACGTTCCTCCTCGTTCGCCATGCCGATGAACCGTGGGAACCCGGTAACCGGGATCACCCCACCATCTCTAGCATGTTCCGCACATCCGCACGCCTCCTTTTGCACCGGTATCTCCATGAGTTACCGGGACCGGAATGTTGCCGTGGCACCATTTTTGTTTCACCGCCGTGGCACCCTTTTCGTTCCGCCATGGTGACCAAATGCTTCATAACATGCTCATGTCAACATTTTCATAAAATTGCATAAAACTTGTATATGTCATCCGCATCATGATAACAACATTTAAAATGTTTAAACTTGTTGTTGCATTAAATTGCTAAATGCATATGGGGATTTACCGGATTTGTTTTTTTTTTATATCCGGCCCCATTTAAATTGTTTAGATGGTATAGTTTATATTATGCTTCACCTCTTGCCATGTTTAACAACAGTTAATATTGTTGGGTAGCTTAAACGAGAGATAACTAAATAATTGATGTGGTGTTCCGTCAACATGCACCTCGTTGCATATTGAGCTCCACTTAACTTGTAGTATTGTTTGTTGCACTTTGCCATGCCATGCCTCATTAAACCGGACATGCATCATACTTGTTTGCGCATCATGCCATGTTTATGTGATGTTTGTTTACTATGTTGTTTGTTTCTTTCCGGGTTGCTTCTCTCGTTAGCTTCGGTTTCGTTCCGGAGTTGTGAGGATTTGTTCGTCTACGACCGTTTGTCTTCTTCTTGGATTCGTTCTTCTTCCTTGCGGGATCTCAGGCAAGATGATCATACCCTCGAAATCACTACTATCTTTGCTATGCTAGTTTGCTCGCTCTTTTGCTATGCCAATGCTACGATGCCTACCATTTGCTTGTCAGCCTCCCAAATTGCCATGTCAAACCTCTAACCCACCATGTCCTAGCAAACCGTTGATTGGCTATGTTACCGCTTTGCTTAGCCCCTCTTATAGCGTTGTTAGTTGCAGGTGAAGATTGAAGTTTGTTCCTTGTTGGAACATGGAGATGTTGTTCCTTGTTGGAACATGTTTACTTGTTGCGATATCACAATATATCTTATTTAATTAATGCATCTATATACTTGGTAAAGGGTGGAAGGCTCGGCCTTATGCCTGGTGTTTTGTTCCACTCTTGCCGCCCTAGTTTCCGTCATATCGGTGTTATGTTCCCGGATTTTGCGTTCCTTACACGGTTGGGCTATAATGGGAACCCCTTGACAGTTCGCCTTAAGTAAAGCTCTTCCAGCAATGCCCAACATTGGTTTTACCATTTGCCACCTAGCCTTTTCTTTCCCTTGGGTTCTGCAGACTCAAGGGTCATCATT
>NC_057803.1:644045537-644049971 GCF_018294505.1 Triticum aestivum | reverse complement strand
ATGTTCCCGGATTTTGCGTTCCTTACACGGTTGGGCTATAATGGGAACCCCTTGACAGTTCGCCTTAAGTAAAGCTCTTCCAGCAATGCCCAACATTGGTTTTACCATTTGCACTAACAACCTACCACCTTCCCTTGGGTTCTGCAGACTCAAGGGTCATCTTTATTCTAACCCCCCCGGGCCAGTGCTCCTCTGAGTGTTGGTCCGAACTAGAGCCCTGTGCAGCGCCCCCTCGGGGAAACTCGAGGTTTGGTTTTAGTTGTACGGATTGCTCATCTGAGTGTGCCCTGAGAAAGAGATATGTGCAGCTCCTATCGGGATTTGTCGGCACATTCGGGCGGTGTTGCTGGTTTAGTTTTACCCTGTTGAAATGTCTTGTTGTACCGGGATACCGAGTCTGATCGGAACGTCTCGGGTGGAGGTCTATTCCTTCGTTGACCGTGAGAGCTTGTGATGGGCTAAGTTGGGACACCCTGCAGGGATTTGAACTTTCGAAAGTCGTGCCCGCGGTTATGGGCAGATGGGAATTTGTTAATGTCCGGTTGTAGAAAACCCGAAGTTGACCTTAATTAAAATACATCAACTGTGTGTGTAACCGTGATGGTCTCTTTCCGGCGGAGTTCGGGAAGTGAACACGGTTGTTGGAGTTATGCTTGACGTAGGTTGTTATAGGATCACTTCTTGATCATAGTTTCTCGACCGTGCTTTGCCTTCTCTTCTCGCTCTCATTTGCGTATGTTAGCCACCATATATGCTAGTCGCTTGCTGCAGCTCCACCTCATTACTCCATCCTTCCTATAAGCTTAAATAGTCTTGATCTCGCGGGTGCGAGATTGCTGAGTCCCCGTGGCTCACAGATACTTCCAAAACCAGTTTGCAGGTGCCTATGTTACCGTGCAGATGACACAACCAAGCTCAAGGAGGAGCTCGATGAAGATCTTGCCCTTTGTGTTGTTTCGTTCTAGTTGATCAGTAGTGGAGCCCAGTTGGGGTCGATCGGGGACCTTTGTCGCATTTGGGGTTCTTCTTTTATTTTGGTTCCGTAGTCGGACCTTGATTGTATCTGGATGATGTAATGCTTTATTCATGTAATTGTGTGAAGTGGCGATTGTAAGCCAACTATGTATCTCTTTCCCTTATGTATTACATGGGTTGTGTGAAGATTACCTCACTTGCGACATTGCTTTCAATGCGGTTATGCCTCTAAGTCGTGCTTCGACACGTGGGAGATATAGCCGCATCGAGGGCGTTACAACTGGCCCGCATTTGTGGCCCACGAGACATCGGAAAAGAGTAAGAAGATGTCAGAGACAAACAAGAAAAATTCTGTGAAGAAGAAGCTTCACCATTGCACGGGGTCAGGTGGCTACCTCAAAGCACGGCCTAAGTGGTCCAAGGCTGAGCATGATCTGCTTGAAAAAGGGATCGAACCAGAGACAATGCGCTGGCCAGACCGTTGCCGAACTTTGTTTTTCGGGGCTGGCGGAACCTTGGACCCTGTAACAGGGAAGTGTCAGTGGACGGACGAGCAACTGCAAATACCAGTCAAGAACCTTCCACACTATATTGATGCAGCACAGCGAGGGACGTTCCTTCCAAACAGGGAGAAGGACGAGCTCACAATGGCCCTTCGGAATCCCGAGTACCCTGGACGGACACGAGGCACGCCAGGCTCCATTCCGTGGAAGGTTGGTTTTCCGGACGCAGGGGGTTACAAAACCCATGAGAGGAGGAAGAAACTGGAGCAGGACCAAATGCAGGCGCTGCTTGGAAGGGTAATGGGGCTAGAGGATCGAGAAGAGGAACGAGAAGCAGCAGATCGCAACAAACGACATGCCGAAGCTTCCCCCGAAGCTACCCCGCCATCTCAGCGGAGAAGCAGCGTGGCTTCCACCGAGCTGCTTCAGCCGGAGCATGTCTTGACGGCTCCTGCCAGCTATCCCGTGGATGGTATCACGGAGTCTCAAAATTGCCACATGATGGCGCGATGGATGAATTTGAAGGTCAAGGCGGCTGTTGGCCAAGTTTATCCTAGTGGACCCGGCACAACTTATCACTGCCAGCCGATTCCAAAAGGATATGCTAAGGTGATGGTGGATGAAATAACGGAGGGATTTGAGGACCTCGTGCTTGACCACCCTACCGGTGAAGGGGAGACTAGGCTGGGTTTTGCTCTGAAGACTCCATGCCTATGGAAGAAGGAGCTCATCAACCTTCTGAACTGGACGCCTCCGCCTCCTCCTCCAGCTCCGGCGAGTCAGGGCACTCCGCCTCCTCCACCGCCTCCTCCTCCGGCGAGTGACAATCAGGGCACGCGTGGCGGCACTCCGCCTCCTTCTCTGGCGCATGGCGGCACTCCGCCTCCTTCTCCGCCTGCGCCGGCGCTCCCGAGCAGCCAGCAGCATCCTCCTTCTCCGCCTCGCCAGCAAGGGCGGAAGAGACCCGCCGCCGCCCCGGCTGCTCCGGCGCGTCGTACTCCTTCTCCTCCGCCTCGTAAGCAAGCACGAAAGAAGACAGAAGCCGCAGCCGCTCCGTCTGCTCCGGCGTCTAGCAGCACAACCAGAGGCGGGAGGCAATACAAATACGGTCCATCATCTCTCAAGCCTCTAGAGAAATTACCGTACGAGAGGTCCGAGGAGGAAAACAATACGATTGTGCAGGCCCACGTGAAGGAGTTCTTTGAAGGGGTGAAAGCAAAGAGACATCCACCTCCGGAGGAGAAGGTAGATCTGGTGAAAGCAAAGCGCACTATCGATACCCTGAGGAAACCACCAAAGTCTCCGCCGAGAACCAACTATGAGCGCATTACTGAACAGACATATCTCCAAGCCCAGCGGTCGGGAACTACTGTCAGTGCTAAAAGGTCAAAACAACGAGCAAAGGGGAAACAAATTGCCCAGCTCGACGAACAAGCACAACAATCGTGCCCCCCGCTCAATGTGTCTAATGCTCCGGGGAAGGTGGCCGGTTATGGCAATCTTGACGATTACCTGCCTGACGATGCACTTCCTGATTTCTTGAAGGTGGACGGACACAGATACGAGTACGGGAAGCCTCTCGTCAAAGATGAAAAATCTCTGACAACAATGATGCGAAGATTCCATAATTGGTACATGGAAACCTGCAGAGAGTCTGATGGTAAAAATGCTTTGTATCTGCATACTAAAAAGGAGCACGATCTCGTTGCAAATGATCTGTTGACTGTTCCATTTGAGGAGTTCTTCGAGTTCTTCAATCAAAAGGCCCTCGATAAATTAATGGTCTTTTGCTACTGCCTGTAAGTACTATTTCTGTTATTAAGTCTCTATATATAGCTCGGCTCTTTCATCACATGCATGTATTTATAATTAATTATCCTCAATATATTATGCAGATTGAAGATCGTCGAGTGCAAAAAACAAGAAATTTATGATATTGGGTTCATTAACACAAATATCATAGATGTATTTCTGGTTAAAAAGAACGTCAAAGAGGCCGAGGACAACTTGCTACGATCGTTGATAAAAAATCAAAACAAAGATACCATACTCTTTCCTTACAACGGCCCGTGAGTGTTACTGTCGTGTGCATATTCGGTTTCCCTTATTACTCAAGCGAGGTTATAGTAATGTAATTGATGAGTTATGCATGCGTGCGCAGGTACCACTATATTCTTCTGGAGATTAAGCTTGAGCGTGGACTAGTAACCGTCTTAGACTCGAGACGGAAAGATCCCAAAACCTTGCGGACATGACTGAATTGCTCAGCAAGTAAGTTCAATCGATCATAATTATCGCACCATATCGGTAACTTTTTGTTCGTTTCCTGATATCTCAAGTAATAATAATTATTTTCTTTGTCTTGCAGGGTTTGGAAACAGTTCACCGCAGAAGCTCCGGGACTGCCGAAGGAGCTGCGATATACATACCCGAAAGTAAGTACTACTGGCTAGCTAGTTGCGCGCATCTCTGGCCCGTTGATTCTATATATAGCTATACTTTCATCAATGCCATTTATAATGCTTCATTATCAGTTTGATTGACCTCTATTTCTCGTAAAGTGCTTGTGGCAGGAGGAAGGGAATGATTTCTGTGGATACTACGTGTGCGAGTTCATCCACACCGCGACTTTGAAAAACAAGCGGGGCTACTCTCAAAGACAATATGAAGTGCGTAAGCAATAATATTCACAATTTCATTTTATTACACCATCATTTCTGTTGAGTTTCATTCATATATATGTATTAATTAACCCCCTTCTTCAAATTAGACGTGGCAGATGCGGAATGAACTCCTAGAACCAGATCGCATGAAAGCAATTCAAGAGGAATTGGCGGGATTCTTTCTTGACCACGTCATCAGTAAAACCGGAGAATACCATGTGGAAATTGATTTCAAATGCTAGCTAGGGGTTTGTAATTATAAGAGATCTTATACATATTGTACATGTATGTAG